>NC_083490.1:3149460-3457240 GCF_905332965.1 Bombus pascuorum
GAGAAAGCTATAAAGTGATATCGTTGGCTTCCGAGAACTAATTTTATCGCAAAGTTCTTGACTCGATGAAATCGTTAAACCTATAGAACAATGTTTAAAGTGTAAACGACATAAATTCGTAAACGTGAGTTCCGAGGATTTCGTGTTACGGTCGAATTTCATATTCGACTCACGATCTCTTCATTGTTTACTCTTGAAAGCGGATTTTGTCGCGAGAAATCGTTTGCCCCGGTCGCATCCCGCCTCTATTCCACTGGAATATTGCTGTCCCAACTCACGATTCGGTTTGCATTTCCGTACTTTTTTTCGTTGACCCCGATTCTTCGTATTCGACGTAACGCCTCTGCGCATCAAGACCAAGACGCGGTCTTCACGAACCAAACGAACGTGGAAATTGAAATCGACCGGATTTGTGTGCGAGAGTCGAACGCACGGGACCGATCAGAACCCGGCACTGGCGCCGTGGAGAAATGAATTATGGAAAGTAGACATTAAGATTCATGTTATCGCGAGAACTTGTACTCAAGCTGCACAAGGGAATTAAAGTTTGCTTCATTGTTAATCGAAGCAAGCGGATATTAAAAGTCGTGGGAAGAAAAATTGAATAGAATCTGAGACGCGTCTTTGCGAAATTACTTTTTCATTGTATTATTAAATTACCTAATAATGTCGCCAACGAGCTATCTGATAAAGAGAGAATAATTTTATCAAATTTGTAGACTTTCTCACGATGAAACTTGTAAATGAAATCGATTACTCTTCGACGAATCCTTCTCGAATACGAGCTGTAAAAATAGAAGGGTAAAATTCAAACTTAAAACTGAAACAAGCACGTATCATACGTTACAGTTAATGTCGAGAAAAATATCACGAATTCCGCTCGACTACGCGTAATTGTCCTCGTGAGCGGACAGCTCGTCATCGTTATAATTGTAACCCTTCGTGGAAGCGACGCGTATATTACGATGTTGTTTCGAAGTTTCACAGGTCGACACCCTTTAACGAGCGGTTGGCGCCGTGTTTTTTTAATGAGATACGATTTTTTCCCCGACTTATCACAAGGAAAGAGGCCATAGTCGATGTAAAGAGACGCTCGACTAACCCCGTAATGATATTTGAAATTTATGCGTCGTTGCGAGCTGCTTCACCACTTATCGAGCATCGCGTCGCCTGCGTTATCGCGGCTTAACCCAAATACGCGGTAACAAGTGTCACGTGCGTTCTCCTGTGTCTACATCGGAACACAGATGCGCCATGTTGTTTAACAAACGTTCGTCTCTACCGCGAGCCACGTGTTTCTACCTCGTGAAACAATTTTCCTGATGTAAGTATCAAACGTCATGGGATAGAGATTTTTGGAATTACGTGGACAAACTCGAGGGAATCGAAGGGATCTAGGCAGAGGAAAAATGGCTGGGATTCTAGCCTGCTTTTTTCCCTCTGTAATTTAATCAATGTTATTGGCAGACCTAGAATTTCGAGTGGTCCACATCAGTCGGTCGGATTTCGATTCTTGTATCTGAACGGAGATCAGCTGGAATAAAATCGAGTCGAGGAATTCACGAATTCTCGTTTTATGTTCTGGAACGTTTCAAAGGAAATGCTTAGCATCGGATTAAAACGAGAACAAACAGTTCTTTCTTATTTTACTGAAACTTAAATCGGACCGAAAATGATCGAAAGAAGACAGCAGGGTTAAACAATGCAGACAAAAGTTCCTTTTTAAGACAGAAAGTTCTATAAAAGAAAGAAAACTCTGTGCGGAATAATCGATGCTTTTAGATTCAGTTCAAAGAAGATTACACATGAGCGTAAGAATCTCGAGATAAATCACGAACTCGAGATAAGAGACACTTTTCTATTTCACTTAACATGCATATAAAAGTTCCTCGAGATCGTTGGAGAAGATACAAATGGAAGATTTGCCAAAACTAGGCGATGCAAGCTCACGAGAGAGCGATTCAAGCGGGCGTTCAAGCGTATTACGAGGCCAATAGTCTAGTCTAGGTATACCCATGGAGCGACAGTGGTATTAAGAGAATCTTCGCGATTAGTATGAGAACTACTGACCTCTGAAACTCTCCAAGATCGGGATTAGTTTATATCCAAGTGTCTGCTTTACAAATTCTCTGCTTATCTGTACCGATGCACTTCTGAGATTTTACCAAATTAATCAGTAATCAAAGAACCAATATTCATGTTATATTTATACGTTAACCTTTAGTATATTTTAAGGTGCTATATGCAAATGACAGAATAAAATAGTAGCAAATGACAGAGTAAATGTCAGATATATATTTTTAGCAATTTTTCTATGCATCTTGTTATTAAATAGTTCTAACCTATGAGAACGAACGTAGAGAAAGATCAGTTATAAAAATCTTTGCAAACAAGTAGAGAAGTTCCGCATCACCTCCGAGCGATACGTTTCTATGCACAGCTCTTCTCAATGATTAGATAATAAATTTACATCGTATCGTAATAGATTAATAAAACTATTTAGACAGTATCTATATTTAAAGATAGACCAAAGGGCTAGCTACATTGTCAGTTATCGTTTGTTATTTTCCTTCTCAGAGACTAGGCGTATACTTAAATGTCAAGAGATAAAAATAGAAACTATAGGATTCATAAATTATATGCGCTCAATGAACATTTTGAACGAATAAGATCGAAGATTTTTGGTAGAATTTCCCTTAGACTCGGCAGAAACATTCTTGCGATAAAAATATTATACCAAGAAGATTTCCACCTTAGTATACAAACGGTTAATTGCGATGTCTGGCGATAGGAAACAAGGGAAACATCAATTTGAACCAATTTCGCCAATCTCACGTATTCGTAAGTTTGTGTATTTCAATACCACGAATCAACACAGTAGGAGAACCTATCAAAAGCTCATCTTCAAGGGTTACGAAGAGAAAACGAATTTCTTCTTTACGTCCCTACTTGTTCTAACAATCTTTCGTTTCTTCGAAACTGTCTTACGGGAGGGAACATCGAATCACTCGAAAAGAAACCTTTTCTATGAGCGTTGATGGGAAGAAACGGTATTTACCATCGCGTCGAATCTCGTGACAGAATCTACGTTTCCCCTAGAACCGAGAAAACATGTCGTTTCTGCTATTTGTCAGTGCCAAGCGAGAGATGAATTTTTGGTGGTTCGATCGATCCGTCGGGTTAACGTTTATAAATCGCTATGTTCTGAAAGGAACGATCCTCCACAATGGTGCGAGCAGAGATTTCGTTTTCGAGATAATTCCTGATAAGAAATCGATCTTGATGACGTACGAGAATGTCTTTTTGAAACAGCAAACTCTGTTTTGAAACGATAAAGAAGTTAGCAAAAAGGAATAAGAGGACAGTGTATCGATGCTGAAGAAGAAGAAGAAGCGACTCATCCATCAATCAGAAGTAACATATTTATCAATCTCCCTCGAAACATATGTCACTCGTCCAAAAAGTAGTTTTAAAGCATCGTCGACGTCATTAGCATCGAACTGAGACGACTTGCTCCAGCAACTAACTAAACTAACTAACTAACTAAACAGGCCAACGAAACTAGAGCAATTGCTTTCCATCTCGTTAGAATACTTCCAGAATATGTAAGAGGCACGCGCAGATCTGGCTACGATCCTCGGTACAATCCACAGCCCGAATCTAATGACAAACGTCACTTCGTAAATTGCAGTCGCCGCTCGTAAACGCAACGATCGCCAATAAACGCAACGGGACGATGATGCTCGTACCGAAAAAGCCTCGTAATTCATCGCGAATATCCTCGCTGTCGAAGAAGCGTCTCCTCAGTGGCGAAGAGGAAGTACCGTTCGTACCATTAATGTTGAGTTCGACGACGCGGGGACGAGGGACGGCGGCAGCGTCAGCGACACCAAAACATCGACCAAAACCAGAGTAACGCCCTGAACGTCCCAGTTGGACCGAGTTCAGTCGAAGGCAATAATAAATTTCTTGCGTGTCAAGATTATAGAGGAAGGCGGCTAGAGAGGGAAAGAGAGAAGGAAAGAGTACCAAGTATGTTTAGTGCTCCCAAAATGTCTCCGTTATTGAACAAACGCACACATACATACATTCGTGTAGTCAACAGCGTGACTCACATTCACGTTTGTTTACTTACGAGTATACACCGATCGCTGTTGAGAAAATTGCGCGACCGTACATTTGTAAAGGTGTGGTCGACACACGCGTATCGCTCTGGCCACGTTTATATAAGTTGTGCGTGTATTTTATTCAACATCGCACGAAACAAGACCACAGGAAAGGACGAAGAGGCTTTCTCGAAGAAAGGAGTTACTTTTGCTAAGGGACTGTAATGGTATCTATAAAACTGAGCCTCGTTGAGAAATGGGAACGATAAACGCAACTACTTTCCTTGACGCGTATTCTGAAAGACGACGTTGACTAAAATAGTAGCCATCGTACGTCGGACCCGTAGTCAACAACCTCGTTGTCTTCGCGGAGAATGCTCCATTAATATCGCGGTTGTCCGGTACATTAAGGTCAACGAAAAGCAACGTGTCGTGGCTTTCGGAAGCTGGCCAACGGTTGGCAACGAACGCGCATAACTCATACACGATCTGGCCGGTTTCTCTCGAAGCGTTCACCCTTCGTACGCGCACGGCAAGTGTTCTGGACGATCGGTGACAGCGAATGACGAGTGAATTTTGTTACCCAAGTTGACTGGATCGCGCAGAATGAAACGCGAGCGACCGGTCAGGTTTCGATGCGTCGTTACGTGTACTCAAATACGGCCATATCATCACGTCATACGGATACGTAGTACGTAGAGACGGAGAGAGAAAGAGGGTGTGTGTACGCGCGCGGTGGAATCTACTATTGGACGATAATCAGCCGACTATGTGTGTGGATATAGAATGGTTGTGAGGCGGTGAATGCGTGCACGAGGAAAGTGGAGCAACGACCGGGAAGTCAGTCGGAACTAGCCGGCTCCATGCTGTCGGGTTTCGTCGTATTGCACCGATCCAGTTCAGACGAGTTGGAGTAAGGGCGGTGAGTACGACGTCGCCAATGTCGACGAGCCGAAGAGGGGCACGATTCCCTTTCGGTTTTGCTAGTTTTTTTCCCCATAGACACGACTTTGGCGTCCCGTCGAGTCAGAAACTCTAGGCACACGCCCCCTTCTTTCTTTATTTCTTTCTCTTTCTCCTCTCCTTTGCTCGCTCTATTTCTCACTCCTTTACCGCCTTTCCTTATTTCGGCCCTCGACGAGCTCATTGCGCTCTTTTTCTTCGACATCGCGTTACCAATATAAGAATATGTCACCGTAAGGATCGTCTCGCTTCTTCCACGAGTTACTTTCGAGCGAATGCTTGAATTGAACGCCGTCGGACGTGGAATAAGCTAGCCAAGTCAGCACGAGGAAAATATCGTTCGAGGAAACTCGCACCCGATGCCTTGACGGATCTTGTTATTCTTCGACCCCACGTGGTTCAACTTGTAATTTCACCGCCCTTGCTCTTCCTCTCTGTGTTTTTCCTCGCACACGCTGTGATTAATCGAACCGACCTCTCCGTATCCTCGTGAATATTCGTTTCCAGTCTTTCGCACAGAATAATTTATAGCCTTGTTATATAACGTTATGAATGATAATAAACTTTCAAAAATCATACTCTTCTACATTTCTCTAGATGCACGTTGCGCAACAATGGGTTTCCAGATAACAGCTATTTCAAATATTTTTATTAGTTTTCTTAATGAGATACTCAATTTCGTTGATCGTATGATCGACGATAGTTTGTGAAAACTCGCATCCACTGCAACCACAGACTAACATTCGTGAGTGTGGAAAACTGCTCGAGGTCGAAGACGATCGTTCGAGTATCGATTTTCCTGTAGCTTCACGGGAAGAGTCTTAACTAGTCGATAAGTTGTCGCAAATTTGTTGCCATTATTCCGTAGTGTCTAATTCACGAGGTCGAGCAAGGTTGGTGAAGATATTTTCCGCCAGAGCTCTCAGGCCATTTATACCGTGTTTACGTGTGTCTGCGACCAGTAAATACCTTTATGACGGTAAATGGCGTGGGATTTTTAGACGGTCCTGTGAACGGCCAAACCTTTTTACGTTACATACAAATCTCCGCTCAAGCGTTAACACACCTTAAACAAGGGATTCTATAGGCGCCGTACTCTCTTCGCTTCATATCTCGATCATTGTAAAAGGAAACGCGTTTGATTTGCAGTTTTCGCTTTCCTTCGTTAATATTCATTGGATAAAACGTCGCGCCGTCGTGATGGAATCGTTTTAACTCGAATAATAAACGCGAGGTACGAGGTTCGAGAGAATCTTCTCGTGAGGAGTAGTCATCGATATAGTTACAATCAGAATGCTTATTCTTATGCTACGAATATGTTATGAATATGCATGCGGAGCGTCGCAATTTTCTTAATTAAAAGGTCACTCGCTCGACTGAGAAGCAATTCGGTATAATGGGGAGCATTTTCATTTCTTGACAAAAAGTTGGTAATGAGGCCTTACTTCTTAGAAACCTTGGATCATCAGAAATTTCTTAAGACCTTTGTGGTCGCAGCGAAAATGTTAAAGAGTTCGTAATTAGAACCATCGCCGAGAAAAGGAAGTCACCGACTTCAACGTCGTTCGGACTGAACGAAAACAAACGAGATTCGAACGAGATAATTACAGCTGACTATAATTATAATCGTCAGAATTTGATGTAATCTCGACAATAAAACACGAAATATGGAATCGTGAAAAATTTCCAGAAAGATCGTTTCTCTTTTTCCTCCTTTAATTACTCTTACTGTTTGATGAAAGTTAACCTCCTCGAGAAAAAGTTTAAAAGGTCTGAAAGTTTAGTTCACTTGGGGAAATACTTCCCAGGAACGTGTGCTAAATGAAAAATAAATCGGTCCTGGGAATTAACTTGTACAGATCGGTACGAACCCTGAAGCGGAATCAAAATTACTCGTACGATTCGACAATGGAAAGCCCTTGGTTGCTCTCATGACCTGACGCGGGAACCCTACGCCATAAATCACACGCAGTGAGAGGAAAAACCATAGAATAGAATCCATGTGGAAGAATCGATGTTTGTTGAACCGTTCCATGGAAGGTTCTTTTTCGAAACTTCTTTCTGAAGTATAGCCGTCTTCGAACTGTCGTAATGCTCGACCCGCCATTTACTCTTCTTGAAATACAATTTCAACGACTTCCAGCACTTTATTCTTCCCTACGTTTCGGACGATTTGATATATCAAATTCGAATCTGAAAAAATTCGACAATTCACTTGACGCGTCACGCGAAAATATTCTCGAGCTTTCTCCGAGCGTAAAGGCAAACTTTCTCATCTTGTAATTAGAAAAATGAGAGTATGAAATAAAAAAAAGTCCTCGAGTTCAGAGAAAAATAACATTCGCTACGTGTAGGAAAAAGTCCTTAAAAAAATACAAGTTGGAGAATTATCATTTCGAAGATTTTTGTAGAAGGTTCAAGAGAAAATATAAAAAATATCATTAGAACACCGCCAGAAATTTCTGAAAGAATACGCAATTCGAGAAACGATCATAAAAGATATAACTTAGAAAAAACGAAGCTGGCACCCCGCTGGGGGTAGCCACCCACATGCTATATTTATTGTTATTTTATTTTTTTTTTTCTCACCAATAAGATACAACACTTTACCAAATGTCCTTCAGGACAAATTGTAAAAAAAACCAAAATAAAGATGAAAAAAAAAAATTCGAGAAACGAAACATTCTTCGTATCTTTGAAAATATTAACTTTTTAATTAATATGCGTTATAAATGTTCTTCCTCCGTTTAACGAATACTACCTATCTTTAAAATTCTCAGCTCGTTTATTTCACTGTCGTATATAATGTTTGAAACTAAATCCACCCATATAGAGACAAAACCGTCTAACGAGGAAAGTCAATCCGACGCAGAGATACACATGTAGTCGAGCGGTTATCCGCGTTGCAAGTCGGATTCAACGTAAAGTCAACGTTAAATCGACGCGACATCCTTTATCGGAAAACAGTCAAGTGACTTTTTCAGCGACCCGTTAACGCTGGCATTAACGCAGTCATTGAATTTAATTAATGTCACAGCAGCGACGCGTCGTGTCATGACGACGCATGTCAATTTGATCGTTGCACGCCCAAATCCTCCGCTTTTTGTTCCTAGCTGTGGCCCTCTCCCCTCTTTTACTCGATTCTGTACTAAAACGTATCGCGAAGGTCGACGAAACAACGGCGTTTAAGATCCGTTCCGCTTATCCGCCATCATCGACTCGTTGGACAAATATATTTGCTCGGACATGTTTGCCGAAAAAAACACGGAGTTAGAGTGTCAGATAAAAGGAGAAATACGTCCGTCAAATTGGAAATAAATCGTTGAGGACTTTATCGCGACGTGGTATGCCACTTGATAAACCGACACACCTACCCGCATCATTTTTCTGGTTAATCTGAATATCGATCCGAAACGTATTACCCGCTTCCGCATAATTTTAGATTCTCGAACGATACCCGCACCAAATTGCGTCGTCGTTTCGATCGTCACTGTATTTCATCGATAAATTAAAATCGGGTCTCGTTGAAACTGGCTCAGGGCACCTACCATGCTCTTTCTGTGCATTTAAGGGGAGGATTATGGTTGCAAATGGAAGAAAACAGAAGTCTAAGAGATACGAGAGCCTGAATCTACTTAGCTCGGATTATTTTGAAAAGCCGGGGATTTCGAGATGCATTTGATTACGCGAACAACGACGTAACGCTATCAGTCCGGATACTTTACGTTCACGTGACTTATTTCCACTTTCTGTTCGTTCAATTTCCTAGCTGTACGAAAGGATTCGTTCGTCTCTGGAAGGACAGTTACAATCCTATCGAGAAACAGTATTTTAATTCCACGATGAAGACGTTGGATCGAGTAAGAATGTCGAGGGGTGAAATATTCGGCCAAACGGAAATGAAACGTTTTCAAGTATCGTCCATTATCCGCGTTTCGTGCTAACGTTCCTGGTAATAAGTACGATTCCTGTTAGTGAAATACTTCTAAAGTTTCGTAGAACCGTAACTGCTACCCTCCCTCGAGAGGGATATCGTTTCTCTACGGTTAAACGACAAATCGCAACGCGTATATTTGTGCTACCGATCGCTGCGTTTCTTAATTGCCGTAATTTATATCGGGCGATATACTTACAATAATACGAATCGCGGCAGGCAGTTAACCAAACAGAATTTTGACATGTCAGGTCGCTTCCTACGAAAACTATACTGAAAACGAAACTATACCGATCGACTTCGAACGCACTGCAATATGCCAGATTTGGAAATGTTTCGTGTCGATGGAAATAAATTCTCGTGGAACCAGATTAAAAGTTAAACCGGCGGATCGATGGTTTACGAGGGTAATATCGCTGGAAATTGTTGATCAATACTAAGCGTCGATATCGGCTCGTCGAAGCTTTATGAAGCAATAAGCACGAAGATTAAAACGTGCGCGGAGCACTGACCGAATCTCCTTTAACTCTTAGCAATTCTATTCTTTTTCACTTTCGAAGTAATTGACGTTAAAAGTAGATTCTCGATAAAAGTTTCAATTACCTTTTTCTTATATTTTACGAGTTTATAAAAACTAAAGTATACGCTCCGCAAGATAAATTGCGATAGTATTTAGAAAAGAGCTGTCAGAAATTAACGCGCCAAGAATTTTAACAAGTGGCTACTTTTAAACGTAATTTATAATGGCTGCAGGGAAACAGGATGCACGGCATTTGCAAACAAAGCAGTGTGATCCTGTAATGCGCCGTGAAATCCCTCGACCGTCCGTTTTTCTCGAGCTTGACTTTTCTTTAAAACACGTCGGGTTCATTACTCATCTTTATCTATAGCCACACCACGGCAATAACCCATTAAAATTTTTAACGAAACAACAAAGCCATTCCCTGTATGAAACAACGTGGCACGTTAGAGGGATGTTAAAATACTTTTTCCCCGTAAAATACCCGATAAAAATATTATTTGCTTCGTGGTAGCCAAAATCTCTATGTTTTCATGTCTTTAATGCATTAACTGGAAACATACGAAATGTCTTCTTTATCTAGATTATGTTAAGAATATCATTGTATATCATTTATACATTTATGTATTTATACGACAGACTATGATAATTTGTCTGCGATATAATCTACCGAATAAAATTAAGCGTCAATTTATTCTTTTGCGTATTTTTACTCGAAATACTGTCAGAAGCTTTCTGGTATTCTCTCTTCAATAATATAATGGACACGTACAAAATTTAATTTATCTTCCTTTACGAATATAAATTTAATTACCTCGTGGCCAAAGTCATAGATAATATTAATATTGTATTTGAAGGAATTACTACTAACGAACATACTATTCGCTTTCCAAACGCTACATACTAAAATTTCAACATAGTTCTTTATCTCCTCTTAGCAATATTAATTTTCACAATAAACAGATATATAGATTTTATAATATCTGAAACAATAATATGTTTCTACGATAGTACTAAAAACATTATACACATCTCGATGGCACATATGTGTCAATTAAAGCAACACAGTATTTTCATTGGTAAACTCGTTCCGATGAAAAACATATTTATCATAATAGAATAATACGAACATTTGATATATTACGATCTAATACAATATCGCGCTGATAATACGCCTGGTGTTGCACCGAACTCGAAAAGTACAATCAAAACAATCGGAGACGATATCAGCGAGGTTTTCACGCGGTTGCCTGGCAATTATCGTGACCGTCTATCGATCTACGAAGTCTTGTCCCCGAGCAAATACGTACACAACAGGCACGTTATGTCGTGAAACACGCGTATCATTTATCCAGATGGGAAATTGCGTTACGCGACTGTGAACGTAAATAGCGGCAAGTTCACGTGTTTATTCACAGGGAATAAAGAATCGGTTGGACAAGATCAGAAAATGTCACCTACGCCGAGATACTAAAGGTCGCTTATGGATGCCTTTCAGAGTTTCTTTTTTTTTTTTTTTTTTTTAATAAAGGAATAATTTTACGCGAATGAAATCCAAAGTTAAAAACGCATTTAACGCCGTTACGTTCTTTCAACCCAATTGCATCTTTCCAACGGTAAAGAAACATCTCCAATTCGAGAAAAATATACAAGAATTGTTACTGGCATGCGTAATTTCTTGTTCCAATTTTACGTTAAACGACTTCCTAAAAGATTAAAAGTCTTTTAGCCTGTAAAATAAATAGAGATTAACGAGTCACAGCAGAGTTAAGGAAATTTGCAATCTACGTTTCGGGTTGGAACCAATCGCGATATAAGTGGAAAAATTGGACAACCGCTAACGAATATTCTTTCATTTCACGATACCCGTTCCCACCGATCTTCGTAGTTCGTTAAATATGGAAATAAGAAAGTTTCCGAAAGAATTTCAAATTACGCGCTTCCTTCTGTGGGGGAGAATTCTCAATGCAGGAAAAATCGAGAAAAAAGAAGAAAGATTCGCGAGAAAGTTGTTAAATAAAGTACCATGGGGTAAAAAAGTAGCGTCGAATGCGGCGAAGAACTTAAGACGACATCTACGGGTATAAATTCCGCGTATTCATAATTTCCCTTGGAAAGTGCCTTGAACGAACGTTACGTATAAGCTGCGAGAGAATCAAGGCGAATAATTTTCTTGGCTGGTTGCGAATTAATAAGCCCACCATAAACCTATGTCCTAAAAGGATCCTCGCGTCTTAATGCGGGCTTATCACGCGCATAAAGGGTGAATCAGCTGAAACTAATCGTACTTAGTTACCGATCCACTCGGACGGAAATTATCCTACTGAATCGACGTTCAAATCCAACGCGATCTCTCGAAACCTGTTAACAGACGAGCACCCTTGCCCAATAAAAGCGTAAACGCTTCCTTCGAGTCGCTTAAAATTCGCTCCTTTCCTTAAATTTCTCATTTAAACCAACGTGATTCATCCTTCTTTAATTTCCTGGGAAGGTTTTCCTGGAAATTACGGTTGTGGAAATCGAAAGAAGTTAGCGGATTTCTAGTAATGAATTGGTTCGTACGGTTTTCCTCAATCGGGATTGTTGTAGCACGATTAAAGTCGCCAGGTCGATCGATACGATATTTGATACGTGTGACTCGCCCCACTTTATCAGAAGAGACGCGAACGTCTATCTGCCTATCGTAGGTGGATCAATCGGTCGCGGTTGCTTCTATGGACTAGCTTTGTGCCACCTGTTCGAAACTTTTAACTACATGCATACGCCGTGGAACGTAGAGAGAGTGTCGCCCAACGTTAACTGTATCCAACGCCCATAAATTATGCAAACTAATTTTGAAAGTCACCGACGAAAGATAAAGGCAAATTATGGAATTAAATTTAACGCTGGCTTTATACGCGTCGGAGGCGTTTAAAGAGATTTCTTGTAGAGCAATTTCGTTGATACACAATGCAAAAGAGATGATCTGTAACGTAATAACGAACGGTATATCGGCCTCTCTCTTGCGACTTTAGCGTTCGTCGTTCCACGAGAGAACCATAATTTTGCGTGAATGATACGACGCTGGATGTCAGGACGCGATAGACCTTGGACTTTTTTGACCGTCGCGTAACTTTGCTATCGATCGGCGCAACATTTTGTTTGTAATTCCTCGAAATCACAAGAAAGTGATACTTCATCGTTAAAACGTTATCCTACGAGAACTAGCCTTTGTTAAATTTTTTCTTCTTTATACATCGAACGTTTTCATGATGTCTGTTTTATAGGCATACCTCTGCACAAATGATGAAAGGTCGGCATCAATTTCGTCGTCGTTTCAGTCTACAACCATCGTCGTTGAAAGAGGGCCAGGAAGATGGAACGACGAAAAACATTAGGTAAGGAGATTTATACTTTTCAAGCGTCTCGAAATCTGTCTTATTCGCGCTCGAAAATCCTTCGTCTTGACAAGAAGAGGAGAATCTTCCTTTTCTTGCCCCTAAGGTACTTCTATCCGTATTCTTCGTGCTCCTCTGTTTCCTCTTGTTTCACAGAGAACGAAGCTACGCTGCTTTTACAAGCGTCGACTGATTTCCTTCCTGCATTCGTGGAATATACTATCGCCGCTAATACGAAACAAACGAAAGAATTACACGGGCCCATGGGAAAGAACAAAACGATTTACGGGTGAAAGTGCGTTTTCCATCGTTCTCGAAATGAATTCCAAGCATCAACCATTCTTTCTGCTCTTTTCCCTCTTCTTCTTCGCTCCCCTTCCTTCCTCTTCGATCCCCTGACCTCCTCTTGACTCGCTCTTAAGCTAGGTCGAGCTTTAATTTTGTGGCTAGTCTTCGCAAAAAGGGAAGCTCGCGCTCTTCCCCTTTGTAAGCTCGGTAATAACCGCGTCTGACTTCTACTCGTAATAAGCGTGGATGATTACGGAGATACTTAGGAACAGTTGTTATCTGGTGCATGCAAAAGCACCGGTGCACCATCTCCGCTTGCATGCTCTATACATAGCAGATATTCCGGAGACTAATAGCGACTCAAATTCAGGACAGCTCCTACACAAAACGTATATTCAATAACGCGTGGAGACAGTGAAGGGGATCTTCGATGTTCATTAGCACTATTCTCTTGGTCAGGACGTTATCCCCTTAAAGACGAGGCAGTTGGCTCTCTTATTTGCCCCCTGTGTTTCGTTCTAAGGTACAAGCCTGTTATTAACTGTTTTTCAAACCATAGCTGTTACGCGAAGAAGGAAGAAAAAAGAAATAAATTCATTAGAACGTTACGTATCAATCTTTTCAATGTTTCTTATAATTTGGTAAATTCTATCGAGGATATTTCTAAATATATTTCAGAAATGAGAGACTGTCCGAGTCAGACAGCGGCGGTGGAAAACAGGTGGAGAGTTCCATACGACACAAGATCGTGGTGATGGGCGCCGCGAAAGTTGGCAAATCCGCGATAATTAACCAATTCCTTTACAACACATTCACACCAAAGTACAAGCGAACGGTAGAAGAGATGCATCACGGTGATTTCAATGTTTCCGGGATACATTTGACGCTCGACATCCTGGACACCTCAGGCTCGTACGAGTTTCCGGCTATGAGAGACCTATCCATCAAGTCTGCGGACGCGTTTATTCTCGTCTACGATATTCACGATGCTAATACGTTCCTCGAGGTGAAGACTCTGAGAACACAGATCCTAAACACCAAAGGCGCCGTGCCCATTGTTGTCGTTGGCAATAAAGTCGACGTGACCGACTCGGCACAAGAGGTAACTTTTATCGTAGCCGAATGCGACAGAGTTCTTTCGTCTATGACATTCAATCTCTATATTTGATTTCGACAGGCCTGATTTTGAAAAATTCCCATTGGGAAATTTGAATTTGAAAATTTTAATATGAAACATTAAATTTGTATTTGAATTATTTTACACGCTTGTTCCAGGTGGACACGGACAGCACGAGAGAGCTAGTGATCATGAAATGGGAGAACGGCTTCGTAGAAGTGTCCGCCAAGGAGAACCTGAACATTTCGCAGGTGTTTAAGGAACTACTGATACAAGCGAAACTAAAATACAACTTGAGCCCAGCGTTGAGACGTCGTCGCCGACAATCATTGCCACCGCCGCAGCATTTGAATTCCCGTAGCAGCAGTGCTCACGTTCCATCGCCGGCGCAGCTACAGCATTTGCAGCAAATTCGTGAACGTTCCGAGTCCAAGAGGAATTCCTGTATTCTATCGTAAAGAGCCTCTCGTCGCTACTGATCCAAAGCTGATCTAAAAGAGAATGGGTGAGGGAATCGAAAGGGCGAGGGCAAAGCTATGTCGCGACGATTCTATTAGCGATTCCGCTGGCTATGATCGATCGATGTTTCCCGCTCGACGTTCCGACGTCTCCGTACGACACGTTCGACACGCTTCGGATCGATCGTCGAATGGCCGATCGAAAGAATTACACGGTTAAAGATGTCGTAGACGAAAAGATAAAGGCCAAGGAAATTCAGCATTAGCGGTAATTTCTTATTTTTCATTGGCTGAGGATTCGATATCATTAAGATTATCGAAAGCTAAAACAAAATAACATAGTTTCCAAATTGAAGATTCCGCCTACAATTACAAGTTGAAAATGGAGAACACTTATCTTAGAGATGGCCTCTATTCGATTGGAAACTTTACAATTCTCGTACGGTTATAGTACCGTTCGTGGTTTTCGTAGTCCGACCTTGAAAGATTTAGGTAGTAAATTTTCTTAAAGAAACGAATTTCAATTATTCCATGTTTATCGTTCAACAATTCGATGTGCGTAGCGCGAGTCAACGTACTTGATGTGTCTCTATTTCGCCTCCGATTAGAAGATATGTCCCGAAAAATTTGAAGCTCTTGTTCCAAGGTAGAAGAAAACATCACGAAGAGATCAATGAAACATTCTACGATTAAGCTGACAGCGATAACTATTCCTTGTGACATTGTCATTCGGTTCTCATTCGCAATCGAGAAAAAAAAAATCCTTATTCTCCCTTCTCGATGCAAAATGATTTTAAAGATTTTATTCGACGTTGCTGATCGATGAAACGTAAACTGATCCAAACGGCATATATGCTGTTGTTAACATAATTATTCCGAATTATCAAACCGTAGAATTCCATTTTTACAAATATATCAAAATATCTTACGAAGGTATTCTATTTCAGGGTTGTTTCCCACTGCCCACTCACTATCTTATTATCCACTTACGGACACGTACAACGGCCAAACAATATTTTATAAAGCATTACTGGCTAGTCGATTAATCTTACATCAAGCACTTGCCTACGCTGTTCTTTATACCATATATATCGTTTAATTAAAGAGGTTAATTTCCATATACATATATATATATACATATAATTTCCATTTCCATATACATACATACATATATATATATATATATATATACACACACATATTTGATCTATGGATTAAAAAGTTTGCGAATATATCGCGTTAGAAGAAACGTTTTATTCGTTATTTACGACATATAGATACTTCTAACGAGACGTATTGGAAAAACGGAATATCGACTTATTTGTCAATTACGATGAGCGTGAACTTATTGTACACGATTGCCTTGCCTAGAATCTGAGTTACCGTGAGTACAATAATGTTCAGGTGAAACGAACAACCACGTACAAATTCTGATCGATTGCAGATAGCTTTTTAAGTAGTATCGTTGTACTTGGTAAACTTGCTAATAACGAGAAGGTAGCGTGTACGATTTCTGTTTACGTAATTAGGTAACAGAGATAGAGGTGTCTATAAATTTTAAAGGAAATGCTATGCAACGATCATTGATTTTAAGATTAGATGCAAAAGTTTATTACTTCGCGTTATCGCATGATACATAAATCTATCGTTTATGAAAAAGTGTCACGTTTTCGAATCTATTATTCAGATACAGAACTAATACATATACGTTAGTGTAAATGTAGAAAGTCTATGTAAATAACAGAGCATTGTGATGTGGAGATCTCGTTGAATCGAAACCCACATTGGGTATAATTTTACATAGGTATATTGTAATTAAGTAGCCGCGGGTCAGCACGTAATTTAACGCGTTCAACGATTATGAAATATCGCACATCACGATAAGAGGATAATTTATTTGAATGTAAAACAGTTCGAGATCAAAGCTATTTAATCGTTCCAAGATTATCTATTATAGACGAAATCTTTTGCTGAAATCATGTATTTGCCTGACCTGTGCAATCGCATTATTTCGTGTTACTTAGATTAATGTTAGACCAATCGATTTAATAAATGAAATCTTATCATCACACTACAGAAATCTAAAGAATTTTACGACGCGTACAATAAATCTACGTTATATGGAGTTTCTGAGCAAACTGCACTTAACACGACTGTAACTATTTTTAGCGTAGCTGTGGAAAAAATATGTGGTAACAAATTATTAAGTAGTCTAAACCCTTGACTTTATATCATTGTGTTACCAGAAATTAAATAAAAGATGGATGTCATATTTAACTTCCACATAATCTTGTTTTCTTTCATTTTAGCCCCTAAAATGTTCATAATATATAAGAATCGTAATAGATACGTTTCTACGTATTTTAAGTATATAATAAAAGCTTAGTTTTCTGGCAAGCTTTTTTATTTACATTTACTAGCTACGAGCGAAGTACTAAACGATTTCAGGTACTACAGAATCTTTTTGATTGCACCATTGATAAAATACAGGATAAATTAATAATTTTATGAAACTTTGTGTTGAAATTTTGTTCAATGGAAACTGAAATACCGACTTTACAAAGATCAAAAACTAATTACAGTAAGAATAATTATCGATAGATAGTCAATATTTCTATATAACGGTCAAATTATTATTTTACTTCTACAATATTCTTAAATGCAATAAAAAAATTAAATTTATTACTGTACATATACATCTGATTTATTTTTTAATAATTTTCGATACGCGTTTCAATACATATAAGTAAACGTTTATCGGTACATAATATACGTAACCTTCACAGTGAGAGCATAACCGTTGCAGTGAAAGCATAACCTTAAAAGAAAATATGAATCGGACAAATTTCCGTGTAAAACTCGATTTGTGTAAATACTATAATGATCAGCATCGTTTTTGTTGGATTTTTATTGACTCTACTAAAATGATAGATGTAAACGATATAAAAGGACATATTAAAACTCTGTTCCGCATTAATGAGCCATTTGATTTGTTTCTAAATGAAATTGAATATTTACCACCTAACGAGGACGTACGGATTTTAAAGGAGAATGAAACAGTTTTGTAAGAGTTCTTGCAACTAAGGTATGTGATATTGTAATAATGTATTATTTCAGTCAAAGCGTTGCAGGGTTTTACCTAAGTCTCCACTAAGCTGTACTCAACTGACAAATCAGCTTAATGTATCTGTAAGCAACCCAGTTTCATCTGTAGACACAAGTAGACAAGATAGCTCTGCACATCCAAAACAAGTTGAACCAATATCGATAAATTCTTCATCTTCAAAAAATCCACCTCAACAAGAGCAGTTGCTGATTAATTCTCGTGCTATAGAATCAAGTTCTATGCAACAGGAATGTCCAGCTGCTATAACAAACAAATTGCAAAATGCTAAAGAAAGTAAAATGAATTAAGCCCCTTGATCGAATCAAAAGTGTAGTATTACTTATTTATGGTATTAAGATCCTATTTGTTTATATTGTATTACAGATACAAATACAGAAGTTCCTTATGTATGTGCAAGGAGAAAACGTGCAAGGAGACGGAGAAGCTCGAAACTTGAGCAGCCACCGTTAGTCGAAGAAGACAAACCTAGTAAAGCCAACGTTATAAATTCTGAAGTTGTCCCTCTTGGTAAACATGTTCGTTTTGATAACGTAGATGACAAAATTTGTCTAGAAAATCCAGTTACATGTCCAGAAACGATAACAGGAGCCCATACTACTGTATCACCTGCTAATGAACTTACAAATTTATTATCAATGGCTAATAATCCTACTCCACCTACCTTTGAGAACAACAGGGCAAAGAACACGGTGAATGCAAAGGGTCCAAGCAAAGAAGTAAATGAAGTCAATGCATCTCCTGCAAATTTCAGTGAAAGTATAGCTTCAATTAAGGAATTAAAAGGATCAAAAGAGTTTGAGGATATAGATTTTGAAACATATCCAGTCATGACAACAAAACCAAAAATTAATGATGTTATAGCGTTTAAGGTAATTTTTTGAAATACTAATTATATTTTTAATCACAATTTTACATGAAATTCCTTTTTAGATGCTCAAAATTGGCACAGATTTTACACCGCAAGTATCAAACTTTATTGTTGGAGAAGTTGTATCTTATAATCCAGAAAAATCACTATACACCTATAAAGTATTAAGTATGTGACTTTATATCATTAATGTATCTCAAAGACATACCTATATATTTTTTATTAATTACGATCTAACATTTCTCTGTGCAGAAGGCTTGTCAGAACTGCAAGTGCCAGTTGGAAAATTTAACTTTGTGGAAGAGTCAGGGGAACAAGTGATAAATGATACAATTAAATTAAATTATGCACAAATAATGAAACCTAGACTAGTGTCTGTATCAAGCACTAAATATTTGTAATTGTCGACTTCCTGATTATTTAGATAATAATTTCATACACTTCTTTAAAATATTTTTAATTAAATATTCTTGTGAATTAAATATATATAAATAAAATAAAATAAATATAATAAAATAATATAAAATTAAATAAATATATATAGCGGCAATACTTTTGAAATAAAGAGCGGGATTTAAAAAAATTACCTTTTTCTTTTAATGCTTAAACACACCGTTTCTGACGTGAACGTTAATCGTAGATTATGTTGCTATTGTTGAACAATTCACTTCAATTTCACTTTACACTAGAACAGCGCAGAATAAATTTAATTAATTTCACTTAAACATAGTAAGTGGCATTAAATTAACAACTTAAAAGCTTGCAAATAATACGTGACAATACCGATGCATACAATTTTACTACGATGCATGTGTGACGACACATACGTACGATGTCTATTCGTTTTTAACTAAATCTTTAATACTATTTCACAGAATTTATTACTGAACACTGTAACACTATTAGAAAACAGAATATTTCTATATTTTTCTTTCATTTCCTGTTTTATTATTATATTTAATTCACTTCCACAACCGCATCCATCACGTTCGAAATACTGAAACAACTGCACGTGCAGAAGACGGTTGGTAGAAACATTTCTGGCGGTTTCACTCTGATTGGCTGATACAAATTTATTCCACCAATGAGATTTCAGTAGGGAATACTGCGCATGTTTACAATTCCGCGCGTAATTCGTTTGTTCTTATTAGTCTTTATAGAAATATGTATATTTATATAGAACATTATTTTGTATTAAAAGATTATCTTTTATACTTATATGATATATTAATATCATATAATAATATATTATATTGATTATATTGATTATTATATGATATTAATATATCATATAATTATAAGAGAAAATGTACAATCGTTTAATATGAATTAATAAAAGACACAAAATTTAATCAATCAATAGAATTAAATTAATAAATTTTTTAATAAAAATCAACCTAAAAATGTTAATAGACGAATCATTTTTCTGCGTGCGAACTTGACCGTTGTTCCTATATTGCTAACACAATAAATTCAGAGTAAAACAAGGAGAAAAATCATAAAAGAAAAGAAGAAGCTTTGGAGCTTGTAATCGTAGAATTCCATCGTTTCTTTCAACTTTGTTTTAAGCTTCTTTCTTTTCCTTTCTCATTGATCATCTCTAAAATATGTATATTTATAATATGCAAAATTTCACATATTCCATCCCACGGTTTGTACACGTAATAATAGAAAATGTTCGCTCATTAAAAAAAAAAAAAAGGTTTTATATTAAATAAGACTACACAATACTGAGCGTATATTTCGTTATAAAACAAATGCAGATATTCTTTAAAATATCAGTTTAATTGATAGCTAACTGATGTATACTCGTACGATTTTATACGATGCCGTAGTTCGATATTAAATTCGTTTTAGCATTTCCAGTTCAACACGTCGCGTCGTCGCCTAGTTGTTCAGCCTTTGACAACAAATCTGAACGCAAACGAGATACCTGGGATTAATACCAGTTAATAGAAAGCAGCGTGAACGTGCGGTTTGCTCCCGCGAACGGCCATGTATACGCATAACCGTTGCGCTATTAATAACCCGCATACAGAGAAAATTGCGCCATTGCACGAAATTGTAGACTTAATATCTCTTAACCGATTCTCTTTGTTCTTCGTAACAAAACGATTAAAGACCTAGCGAACTGAATGTTCACAATTAGCTGTAGAGCTTTCATCTTATTTCTATCTCTGTCTTCCTCTCTCTTCTTCTCTTATTCCTTAGTTTTCTCGAATAGCCAGCGATCCATCTCACCATGTTGTACCCTTTGTTTCACCTAGTAGTAATTTAATCCCAATGATTCATTAGCCTTATACCGAATAAAACGATGAAAATTAATTTTACGTTATAGTGTTTCATGGTCTCGAGTATGTTTTCGGTGCCATCCTTTTCGCTTATAAACGGTGATACCACGATCTATGGCTATTAATCTTGAATGTGGACTCGATCTCCGCGTATCGAAGCGGTATTTTATAGATATAAGTAGAAAGCTAACAATAACAAACGCCTATAGATGAAATCTAACTCGTTACTCAATTAATCTTTCGACAGACGATCTAGGATATACTTCTCGTTCATATTTCACCCACTTCACGATTTTTACATTTCCTTCTATATTTCTCCCCTTTTTCTTGTTGAAGAGTGACAAATGAACAAAGATAATGATCACGGAATTTTAACCGTGAAAGTATTGTACTGTACAAATATTTGCGTTGATCGTGTAACAGTGACTTGGTAATTCGGGATGTGAATAATCCACGAGATAAAAACACAAGAGTGAATTCAGACGCAGATCTGACTTCACGGATCCATCCGTGTAAGGGGATGGATTTATTTCTATTCTCCGAGGGTGAATTATTCATAGCTAAATTGCAGCTGGGAGGGTGCGTCGCGGTTACGTAACCTCGAATTTCTTGCTTACTTTTTTCCGCGGTCGTTCTCGAAACAGGGGATATTTTAGAAGATTCACGCATAATGTGATTTTCTATTTTAAACTCGTTTTAGTCGCACGAATCACTCGCTACATTATGCTCAAGGTAAATTTGAAAGTTCAAAAGGCTGAGTGTTTCCGTGCGACAAATCAATTAGCATCGATCTTCATCATTGTGATAAGTAGAATCGTTTCGATCAAAGTTTAAATTCAATTCGATTACGTTTTACATACTTTGTGATTTTCTCGTAACAAGCAAGCGTTGTCTTCCGTTTGAACGATAAATCACGAACAGAGAGAATATTCTTACGAAAAGCGACTTTCTGTGGCGGTGTTCAAAGTTAATTCCGCAAAGTCAGCCAGCCAAGAACTTGTTCACGTTGCTTTCGGAAGTGTCAAACGTTTTACGAGCAAACTTTCCGTGTCACCTGTAACGAGGTGTTCGATCTCCCCAAGAACTCGCGAGGAAAATTACGAGCACCGGTGACGAGCAACTAGGGAGAGTATCGACTAAGTTTACGGCTAAAGAACATTCTGACAGGGACTCGTCGCTCATGAAGAATGTAGCTCATAAAGTTCGGACGATCCCGGCTCCTTAACGATCTTCTTCCTGTTAATATCACGTGCCTCCGCATTAGAAAGTGGAAGGAACTTTCCCTAAATTGTTGGTCCCAAGTTGAAAGCTTCCCTTCGTCATTACACACAGAGAAGATCTAAACGCTTACCTTGCTGGAGACCGCGTTCCTTTTAAGTTTAATTCTCCTTTCGCGAAACCACGTGCCACACAACGAGGATTTTACGAGTAAGCAGCTTTCCGTAAGTATCGAGACGATTCGATCGCTTTCTACGAGTTGCAACGCAATAAGGATCTCTCGTGTAAATTCGCCTGATTCCCGACGAAACAGCCAATTGTTCGACAGTGGTGAGCGAGATGATTGCATCCATATCCGTGAGTTGATACGAGAGCACGTCGCGCGAGCAGGAAGCCAACCAGATTGGAGGCTTCCAGCTTGTCCGGGTAACCTTTCATGGAAATTTCATCCCATTACCCTAGCTGGAGCAACCGCATATTCTCACGCGAGTACCTCTACGCACGTAACTGAGCGGTGTTTCAGGATTCTTACGGGGAGAGATGATAATTTATCCGAGTTTTTGAAAAAGCTTTTCGAGAAGAGATTATTTCTTGGTATTAGAAACCAGGTGCGGACGATCGATATGGCACAAGAGTCCGTACTAACTAGATAAAATATAATATAGTTATTGAAACAGCCTATAAATATCTCGCAATCCTCTAAATTAAATTGTAAGGAGAGTTATAAAGGTAACGCTTGATTTTTATAAAAATCAACGCTACGACGAGATAGCGATGAAATTTTGACCAATCTGTACCGTATAGTTTCGAAATAAAAAAAAAAGAGCACAAATTCTGTACATTCGAAAATTAGTTATTGCTGAGTGTATCTATTTTTCTAATTTTTCTTTTGTAAAACTTAAGTACGCACTATCTCCTATGAAATTCATCCTTATGATTATATGATAATAATATTGCGCGATTATGCACCTTCGTATAATATATAATATTCCTAGCAGTATAATCTTACGTCTGCATGCATCGCATTATTAAAAATATAATCCTGCGTCACCAGTTGCGAAATCACAACGCCACGGTATCGTGCGTCTGCACCTGCCTCAGCTGGGTGGGTTGGTCTTTGAATAAACTAGTGTCTCTCCATACCGCTCGTTAGGATTGTGATCCAGATTTTAATATCTCTGTTACTCGAGAAGCACTGATACCGGAGATTGGCCATTATAAATTTTAACGACGAATGTTTACGCTTATGGATGAGAGGTAAGCGAAGTTCACGCTGAAAAGCAGAATAAAGACGCTGCTGAGTATGTCGTAAATTGAAGCGAATATTACTGTAAAATGTTTTCGATACGACTCGTGTCGTACTTATGTTCACGAATGATGCTCATCCATAAGTCCTTCCCCTATTTCGATAAACGGTGAGAAAAACACGACATTGAAGCGAGTTCAGAACGTTTCGACGCTTCGACAGTCTCTTCTCGTGTTCTTTTTCTCGTCTGGCAAAAGCTTCTTTTAGGGATGACCTTATTCCTGGAGAGACATTCGACATTCGACGCGCAAAAAGTCGAATAAATCGATAGCGAAGCCGCGGAGTCATCGTTAAAAATAGTCCGCGACTTTGGCCGTAAAAATCTAATTAACAAATGGAACGTATCCTAGCGATTGGAGAGGTTGGAAATCACATTTACACATCTCGATATTAACACGATTCTCTCGTTTCGCGACAGTTTATTAAAGAGATATCACGATCAACGTTCGATTGGTATTCTCGCATAAAGTTCGTTTGGGAAACATGTTTGTTAAGAAAAGTAAAAAGAAACGGCGTTTATAACTCGCGAATTCAGTAACTGGATGAAACTCGAAAAGAATACAACTAGACTTTGCAACGAGATTTACAGTAGTCCAGCTCGATATTGGACGCGACGAGCTGCTTCACCGACAAAAATGCGTGCTAAAAAAGCACTGTTGCTCGTATCGACGTTGCTTCGGGCAATATTTCTCCGAGATTTACAGGAAATTGACATCTACCGCACACGTCCCCCAAGGAAGTAGTCAGTTAACGATCTCATAACTCAATTCCGACGCTTTAATGGTCTTATATTTTAAAGAAAATTTAGTTTACAAAGACGAATTGCGATCCTGTAAGTTTCTCCATGATAAAAGGCTTGAATGATAATCTTGAAAAAGTTTGATCGAGATGTTCCTTCTGAAAGAGCTGCGGAACTTAACATTAAAGAATTGCCCTCTGATGTTTTCGCATGTTAAAACGCTCGCAGACAAGCGAAGGATTAAAACTAATGCCAAGAATAATCGGTAAAATATTACGTCCAGTTCCTACAATTACTCCGAGAAGCAAATTATCGTAGTCCTTTAATATAAAATTTTTAAAACTAACCCCTTCATAGAGTTGAATAAACGGCCATAAAAACGAAAGACTTTCTCTGATTATCCCAAAAAGTACATATTCAAGTGGAATTCCTTTTCAATTATTTACTGCAAATCTTTGTCACCGAGAACTTCCCGAACGTAACTATTTATTCACGCAACTGAGAATTTCCACGATACGTCGTTGTATGGTAGTTTTAAGCAAACCAGGTTCAAGCTAGCAATAAACTGCGCCACTTTGGCAAAGTGCATTCCCGGGGTATTCGCGTAACTTTGCTGAACACTAAAAATTTCACGAATGCAAAGTGTCTCTTTTTGCATCTAACACGGCGTATTCTCTCAATGGGTTACTTTGAAAAAGTACTCTCTAATTCAGGTTCAATTCTTTATAACCCACGATTGCTTCTTTAACATCGCGCGCGTGTGTGTGCTGACTGGATTTTATGGAAATCATAAGAGTAATGCAACGTGCAACGGCACATCCATGGTCTTTATCTGCGGCCACGTGATCGCGCGATACCACTCTTGCAAGTTGACTCTCTTCACGATCACTGCCGGAGGCGATCGATAAGTCGTCCTGAACGACGTCGGTAAAACGGCGGTCCAAGATAAAGCTGCTTGTCGAGACGTCCAAGTTCACCGAGTCGAATTTTTATGACAAAAGCGTCCGGTGTGTGTCGCACGACTTTCGTGTCTGCAAAAATCTTCGCTTCGTGAATTTCAGCTGGAACAGTGTGCGAGGAACGATACATTGAATATCGTTGTTGAATCTCTCTTATGCGCTGCGTTTGGGAAGACAGGCATTACGGATAGGTGTTACGGAGGACGGACTATATGTTGTTGCAGAAGTTTGACTTTCTTCAGATTTAGTGTATCGGAGTAGAGATATTTTTTAGGTTGATAATCGTTTTAGGATAAGATTTAAGATAAGATTATCATTTTAATTCGATATACAATGATAGGGAATTTTGTGAATTTCCTCATTGTCAACATTCCACTACTTACTTTCGCTTGTAATTCAAAACACAGTTTTTCTCAATAAAGGAGAACTATTCTTCTTAGTCACTAAAATCTGTTGCTCAAAATTAATAGCACGTCACTGACTCGTTGAACAGATTTGCAACACGTTATTTAATACTTGAGAAGGTTCTCTGGACAACTGTCACAGAATTTCTAGATCTATATGACGCAGGACGCGAAGTTTCTTGATTTAACTCGAGGGAATTGATCCGGGATGCGTGGCTATCTGTGTAAATAAAAGAAACTTCCCTCATATTCTCTACAGCTCGTCATTGCCCTTCTAATTTATTTACTTCGTTGTTATTCTCTCTTCTCGTGCCAAAAGCGCGTTACAATTAACGCCTTATCATTAACGCGGGGGCAAATCCGAGAGATCAAGCAACGGGATCGCGAGAAAGGAGGCGAGGTAACTACTCCTCGTCGAAAGCATTGTTCCCCTGAGATTATTGTCCCGGTGTCACCGGAAGCAACCCCAAAACCGGTAATCTCCATCGCGTGACGCGGAAAGGTGTTTGAAGGTAGCAGTCTTTGGAAATCCCTGAGGGTAGGCGAAGGAGAAGGAAGAGAAGAAGAAAAGTCCAGGCGAGGAGAAAAGAAGAAACTATCGAAGAGCAAGTCGAGAAAGAAAACGAAGAGAAAAAGAAAGAACAGAGGAGAAGAAGGAGAAGACAAAAGGTTTAATTTAATCGGACAGGCAGAGTTGAAGAATCGTTGGGGCGCCTGCGCAGCCGCCGTACGTCCCTGGACCACCGACCGCTAGTAGCACCCGCCGACGTCGACGTCGTGGTTGTCGTGGTGGTGTTCGTTGCCGTCGTCGCGACGCCCAGACACCGTGCCGTCCGCGTCTCTCGAGCAGTGCGCGTCCACACGTCGCGACGACACGGCTCCTCTCTACTTGTCGCTCCAATCCTCCAGTGCTCACGAATTTCGGCTGCTGCCGAGCACCATCCCAACTACCCTTTGTGCACGTGACTCTGTTGCCAGCACGAGATTCGGACAGTTCCGGGACTATTCTCTTCGCCTACTCTTCGTGATTCTTCTCCCCAGATAGCATTGCGTTTCGATTCAACGACGAAAGACGCGATGTGGCAAATGGTTCGATCCATCTTGTCGCACAGGATTTGAAGGAACAGAGAAGGTAAGAGAAACGACGATAATAGTGGTATCGTTAATAGTCACGCGATGTCGAAGTTAAATGGACCGAATGTTAAGGTCAAAGACATTAAGAACGGGTCAGGAAACTTAAATTTAGCGGGCAACTTCGGAGCGCGGGGATGGATCACGAGGCTATCGCGTTTCGAAGGATCGAGGTTGAATCGTATATTTTGAAGAATCCCGACGGGCCAATAATTTTTCGCGAGCTAGTTAACGTTCCCGCTTCAACAGGTCGTTGACAGACGCCGCCGTCTCGTAAAACGCGTGAAGGGACGGAACACGAGTACGGACGCTTCACGCGAGCCGTGACATCGATTCTTTTTTTCCTGGTCGGCCATCCGCGGTCCAAAAATAATATCGTGAAGCACGAAGACTGGAAGACACGCGGTGAGGTGACACGTTTATTTATGCGACGCTCAGCGTCGCGCGGAAATTGTACTTCGGTGGCAGGAAAGAAACACGGACCTGAATAATTCATATGGTTATGAACGAACGTTTCGGAGCATTCGTGACATAAATGTTGCATGCACGCTGATTCCACTGGACGTCGCTGCTTCATCGTCCGGAATTTATTTGCGAGAAAACTCAGAGTTCTTCTAACATCGGACGATCGATGAGGAAATTAAAAAATTAGCCGCGAAAACGTTGCTACTTTCCGTAAACTGATCGTCGGAAGAAGCTTGTAAGAGACAGCTCGTTCTTATTAACCTCGACGATTCCAAAGAGGGTGTATTGACTGAGGCTCCACGTGTACCGTGGCCACGTCGGTGTTTTCCACTTCTATTTACTCGGGGAAAACTGGAATTTCGACGGGCTGTCCACCGAGGTGGAAAGCCGAGACAACACTGGAAACTTCCATCGACATTTTCTTTTGACGTGACCCGATAAAGTGTTATCGTTCTAACGCGCAGCGCTACAAAGCTCGAGCGCGTTTTTCGAGAAAGTTTAGCATTTACTACGAAATATTAGAGCATCAGATTGGAGAGATAGATCAACCACGATAAATAACGTTCACGTTACATTTTCAGTCTATAACGAATATAGTTGTGATGTAAAAATATAAAGACAAATTATTTACAAGGCTGAACGAATATGACGTACACGTTTCGCTCCATTTGGCATTTATTCGAATAGATAAATTATTTGTAAATGCACGATATAGAATGGAGAATTCCATTATGAAAAATGTCAGGGCGTACTGTTTACGAGATTGATCATATTCGACGTAAACAGTTTGCTCTACTTTAAACTTTTTCCAACAGTTACAATTTCAACATTACAATAAATATCAAAACAAACTATTTGTGAAACAAATTCAACGTAAACGTTTTCGTTGCGTTTGAAATTTTTTCCAACAGTTGAAACATTTTTGAATGCACGATACAGGGTGAAAAATTATCAAAGCGACATTTCACGCCTCGTTCGAGACACAAATGTACGCGGAGATGGAAAATAATTGACTGACCTTGTTCCATACCTCGATACGTCTTTTCATCATACACTTTGTGCATATTCGTCGTTCACATCACGATGCTCAGTCATTCTGCTTAACCCTTCTTTCCTATCGTTTTCTGGGTCATTTCTTATTGTACTCTAGCTTCGAGTACCACTGCGTTGCCATTTTTCCTTCATTTTTCCTTCCACTATTTGTCGCGTACTGGCACAAGCTCCCCCAAGCCATGGGAAATATGCACTGACGACGTTCGGTTCGCGTCGCCGTTGCGAAGTAGATCAACCTCTGTAAAATGCAACACGATTCAACGTTGTCGCTGGATGCTGGCTTGTCGCGAGAACACTGCATAAACAGGTTACATTATGATAAATGTGTTTGCCCTTACCTTGAAAAAATTAGCTTGTTCGCTCGTTTTTCTTATCGCGAGTACTATGCTTGCAGAATATGTTTCATGTTTCATGTGTGGGTTGATTAAAGCAGTTTTTTTTCGGTGGGAATAGAAGATGAAGGGATAAAGGATATTATAATGGAATTTTAGATTAAATTCTGATAATTGAAGGAATTTTCAGATACTATTTATGACTATTACTAATTTGCAATACCGAGTATGCTATTAATTTTGATATTAATTAGGCTGTTTGCATTGAAAATCAAGAAATTATTATCCAAGTGAGATATACCTGAATCAACTCAAACGATCGAAGTTGTAAGATATTTATTTCAGAGATAACGTTTCTCTATTCTCTAGAACTCTGCTGCATAGATAATCTTGTTCCTGCGATTGTTCCAAGGTGAATAGTTCAACTTTATAACGTAGATGAAAGAATAAATTTTAAGAATAGAGGTATTAAAATATACCGTTGTTCGAGATAGCCGTAGAGAGTGCGTTGTTTTGAAATTGGACGATCGGAAATGAACGTCGTTCTTTTAGATAAAAGCATCCTTAACACAATATATGAAACTTTCAACATCATGGCATATACGACGAATAACCTGAGGGGCGAATGGACGCGTCCCTTCGTCGATGCTTCGTCACGATTAAGTAAATATCCATCAAATTTAACGTATAGTTGCTTCCAATTAGCCAAGAGTGATGCGTATGTACGGGACTTGGATCGATTGGAAAAAGAATCTATAAATTACGTAACACTATATCAAGTTCTATCTATGGTGTTATAACTGGACGAATCGATGATGAGACTAATTGCTACAATACTTGGAAACGACTAAATTAGAAACTCAGTTTACACTTCAATTCTACGAACTTTCATTAACTTCTTTTTGCTATACGTATAAGCGGATTGCAGAGATTTACGCATTTCCGGAAAATTAAGAAAATTCCTAAAATTATGAAATAATGAAAGTGTGGCAAAAAATAATCAAAGTAATGAAATCGTTATAACACCTAATTAATGAACGACAAAAATAAATTTCCATTTATTGTTCTACTGTTTTAGTCGTATCATTGCGGAAATAAAATTGATGTTAGCGTATAATAATTATGAATTTGTCGCGTGTTGAAGTTACCAAGCTAAATTCCAGAGAAATAAAATTGACCCCAGAACGCGATAATTAGAGTCGTGAGATATTCAAATTGTCAAATGAGGTTCAATTTGACCGCATCGTGTGTGGTTTCCCAGCTCAGAAACAGAAATACGAAAAAATAGTATAAAAACTTTATCTAGTTAGCTAATTTGCACTAAAATTCAGGAGTACTACTATGCATACGCGGAAACTCGTGAGAAGTACGTCTGCTGTCAGGACGCTGTCACGCGTCTTACATAACTCGCTCAATGTTTAATAACCTCACGTCAACGGCAGCAGGTTCCTAACTATTTTCCAGGCAAGCATCGAACCTTCGCGTTACAACTTTCCATCCTCTTCGTCTCTTTGCTCTCATTCTCACGCGAACGATAACGCGTGAAAATCGAGATCACAGACCAGGATACGTGTTCGTTCGAGCAACAGCTCTGATCCGCCTATGAACTCGAACACGCTTAGATAAATATGCGTCGAACGATCCGGCATATGTTGCGTAACTTCCGATCGATCCTGTCGCGTTCGAAATATCATAATTATACCTATAAATTTCGTTACACGTCTGGGAATTAAAGTTTGTTCGCTTAGTGGCGTCTGTGATTGGAAAAGCTAATAGAAAAAGTAGATAGTTTCTTCTCTCTGGCGATTTTTTCATAAGGGAGATAGGCTGTTTGTGGAATTGTCAGAGAATGTGAAGGTTTGCTTGATCTATGATTAAAGAGACGATCGTAACGAGGTTTCTTCTCCCGCACAAACTGTTCATTAGGAAAATAGGTTGTCAAAGTATCGTTAGGGAACGTGGAGCTTCGAGCTTTTGCAATGGTCATTCGGTTTTTTGTTATCATGGAACTTAGGAAGAAAAAGCGATAAATTCTTGAGGGTGCCATAAATTAGGCCCTTGATACTACTGTGTCATGGGCCAAGGGGCTCGACTAGAAATGAAGCCATGATATTGATTATTACCAATAACTTTTGCTATATACAGAGATATCAATGCTATCTTTATGGCTATCGATAATTTCAATATTTTTCTTTTGTGATTATTAATATATTCCAATGTATAATGCAAGTTCTGAAATTCTATAATGTGGAATATGTATATACGCGTGGCAGAGACCAATTAAAATGATATTTGAGAGCTGTATGGAATTACAGGTTAATTAGTTACAGTTCCTAGATTGGCAGATCTGGTATAAATTTCATTGAATGAGAGAAACAATAAAAATAAATAATTAGAATAAATAAAATGTGGTAAAAATAAGTAAATAATTATCGAACTTTTTCGGTAGGATGAGTTGATTTAAACGCAAGAAATCTAGAGGTTTAGGATTATTCATAGATTTGTTTAGGGAAATCACGCTTTCGAACGGCTGGTCTGTGTCAGAGAAAGGAAACAAGCGACTGAACTGACACTAGAATTTCATTGGTTTCGATATTCCAGAAATGGATATTATTTTTACTGGCGGAATCGGCGAGCGATTAAACGACAGTTAAGCGGCAAATTTAGATTCAGAGATTTTAATAGTCACTTAAATGCTTCGGATAATTTGAAACTGCAATTAACCCAGAAGCTCGAACACACGAGCGTAATACTTTCCCGAACGTAGCATTTCGTTCGAATTAATATCACCAGTGGTCTTTTCGTTCGTAAAATCGTTTCCTTCGCGCTTGAAAAGCTGGAGCTTCATTCGGGAGATATCGCGGTTTCATGTACGTCGTTTCTTTATCGAAATTTTTTTCCGCTGGCCATCGATGGAACATCAACAGAATATTCGCGCTTTATGCGAAACAGAAAGAATTGTCCAAATATTAAATTGGATATATCGGATAGATAGAAGACAGGTTTTATTCGAATAACGCCATTTAATATTCTCGTCACTCGGATTGATTCGAAAATATCATGATCCGCCACTATTTCGCGAAACAATAAAAATAAAAGAAAGCGCTTTTTGTTATGTTCTCGATTGATTCCGCGATACCAAAAACACAGTTGTTATATCCTTCGAACTTTTATCTTCTAATTCTTATGCTCGTATTTTTCGTTTACGAGAAATTCCTTTGTCGTATAGCTGCCTCTATTTGTCTTCGTTTCGAACGCGTATATTATTTCAACAATCGCACAAAATGGCCATCTTTCATCTCGCTGTAGTTCCGTAGACGCCCAATAATGCAACCCATCGAAATTGACATATTGCTGGAATATTTGAATGCTATCAACCGTCGTTCTATCTACAATTGCCAGCAAATTGCCTCGCTCTAAAACAGTCAAGGTTCTACGATTATATACCTGTAGATTTGCATCGGCCAGGAAGATTGCTTCGATCAAACAAAAGATCGACTGCAAGCAGGAAACGAGGTCAAACTTCTAACATTAATGAAACTTCCTTTGCCGTTGATTTCACAAAGATCCGGCTGCTTAAAGAAACCATATTAATTCATCTGTTCGATCTGTTCGTTCATCGAGGAAGATCATTTGCGAATTCGCCACATTAACTATTATACAACTCTGCTCGATATTCAGAGAAATATCCAAGCGAGGTGTTATTTGACTGCGTATTTCTTAGCTGAACTTCCGAGGTTCATGATACGGCGCCCTCAGGCGTTATGTTTCCCTCCTTATAGTCGATTGCACTTTGTAAATTTCGTCGTTTGTTTCAATGGATAGCAGTGGAAATGTAAAAGATGTTTTCCTTGTTAGATTGCCAAATAATGGCAAAACTTTGGCAGCTTTAATCACGCGAATGACGCAAAAAAACAACTTCCTACTGTCAACATCTTGCCGAAGTAAGAGACCAATCGCTCTAAATAAGAGAAGTTTAAAAACTTTGTCGCGAACGTTACGTAGAAATTTCGCTCGCGTTTCGAGATTAGGGTGGTCGGATCCGTGCGTCTTCGACAAGTCGGCTTCCCGCGTGACCCTGGCAACGAATCGCGGATAAACCGGGATTTGATGCTTTGTTTCTCTCAGGACTGTAAGTGGTAAATCGAGCAGCCACTAATCGAAATTCGAGTCACAAAAGCTTCGGTCGGAATTCGCAGGGAATTCACTGTCCGTTCTAAAATCCAAATCCAAAGTAAAAGAAGTGACTATAGAATACTTGGATGAAATTAGAAGCAATTGGCGAAAGAGTTTGCGTAGAAACCGAGCAAGGAATAACACGTATCTCTAAAGAAGAAATTAAAGCGAAGTGCCAATTAAAATAGAGGAAGAACCGAGGAGAAGGAAACCTGCGATACTGGTTTCCTAAGCGACTTCACGTAGTCGATGAAATAGAAGGATAAGCCCATGAGGGTATCTGCGACACCAGGATTTCTGCTAGAAAATGCACCAGGAACCGGTCCTTATCGCAACGTTGTATCTTAACCGTATCCATTCTCACCCGAAAAAGACTATGGCTATAGAATCCAGGGAAAATTGAAGAAATTGAGCGAGGAACCATACGTCGGAGATAAAACGTAGCACGTTAAACTCGATAAATCGATGGACGCTCGATAGAAGTCGTCGATTTCTCTCCGATTCGGCGTAACGATACAAAGATGGAAGCAAGATCCACGCAGAATACGATATTGTAGGAAAAAGGCAAATCGATCGGCGAAACAGAGGGACATTTCTCTGTTTTGCAAAAGGCTAAAGCGTTTGAGAGTTGGACGCGTGTATATAGAGATGGAAGAGCGAAAGTAGCGGAAGAGAAGAGAAGAGAAAAAACTAGAGTCGCGTGGAAAGAGCAAGAGACGTGGAAACGAGAAGTGGAAAATCGTCGATGACCGAATTGCCAGGGATCGGCGGCCGGCAACAAAGAAAGTGTGTCGAGCGTGGAAACGAGCACAGCGAGATTTAGCCGAGCTGGCATACGTTGAAGCGAGACGCGGCCACCGCTAAAGAGAGCGTTCGCGTCCAGAGGATTTGCGGCGGTCGAGTACAAGCGAAAACACGATCGAGCATAGAAAAAGACGGATCCGCCCTGGCGCGGTTTGGTCCTCGAGGTGTACCACTCTCTGCCGCACCCTCTCGGGCCTGACATGCGCCATGACCCGCATATAGGTATCCATAGGTAGCTCTCCGACGTCTCTCCGCTTGCTTTCGTTCTCCCTCTCCTCTCGTTTCGCCGACAGAACGGACGCGCGTCCACGCGGACACACGCGGAAGATACCACAGCGTCATCTTCTAACCTTCCCTCTCTTATTAGCCACCGGTTACCGTCGGTAGCACAAGGGATGGGCCGGTCAGGATCCATTGCTCGCGCTACCCAACCCTTCCCAGTCACGATAAATCTACTTGGAATTTGTTGATGAAACAAACAGGTCGCTGGAGTGTCGACGAGCCTCGCTCACCAGCAGGTATATTAAATTTTGCCATCGCGCAGCGGCACAAACGAACGACGTGACGCTCACGCCTTTTGTATCCAAGATCGATTTCGGATCGATTTCCTATGGCGTCTGGTTTCCTGGTCTGTATATTGTCGCGACGAGAATTCTAATACTGGAATAGAGAGTGAGATGTTGCAGGCGACATGTGTTTTTGATAACGCGTTTGCTATTGAGTTGTCGTAGGAAAGATACGTGTTTGGGTCTTTGTGGACTCGATACGTTTGGGTCAAAGTTTTCAACGTTTCACGTTTCATATTGCATACGTGGTAAACGCAACATTGTGCTTTAACGAATCGTTAATTGAACGTAACGTAGCAAAAAGTTTGTAGCATTAACTGTACGTAGAAAAAAAATATTTTTCCATAGGCAAAAAGGAAATTCAATTCTGAGAAGGTCGAAGAGTAGAATGTAATTGGTCTGCGACAATGTGGTTGATTATAACATTTCATTCTGCCGAGGTATTTAATCTTCTGCCTAACACTTCAAGATAGAACGTCGCCTACGTTGATTTATGGAAATAAAAATAGACCTCGGTCTTCTTGTTTCTTCGCGATGATAACACGTGTTTTCAATCGCTCTACTTCTTCTCAATCTGTCTAAATTCACGCAACACGTTTCCGCTTCAAGCTTTCTAGACACGCAATTTACGGTGCGAGATGAACGTTCTATTTCAACGTAAATGGAAAGGGAAACGCAAGGATTAAAAGAAGTACGGGTTCGGGGAATATTTATAAAAATCGAAGAACGCATTTTTCTAGTAAAAGTCGCGGCATGGGATTAAACGACTTGACACGCACAGTTCTTTATCTCCTGGAAACCGTAGGTCACACCCTTTTGTGATGTAAATCGAACGCGGTCGGATCGATTTTTCGCCTCCTACCGCTTGTCAGAACGTCCAAGAATATACTTGTGCAAGTCGTACCACTCGCCAGACAGATTTATCGAATTTGGATCACTTTTTTCCACTCTTGTCGTCATTTAGGGTCGAATCGGAGCCAGAAACTCGTCGCTTCTTTTCTCGCCTTTCAAATACGATTCCATATAATCTGGAATCGTTGGAAAAAGAGGAGTCGAGTATGCAAAGTGGATAAAGGATGAGCAAAAAGAGAAGCAGGGTGAATAGATGTAGAAAAAAAAAGGAGAAAAAGGGTGGACGCGAAAGGATTACAGGAAAAAGAGAACGCGTAAGCTAGAGAGGAGCAAAGAGAAAAACGAATATTACACAAAGAGCGCGCAGTTGGTAGAGGGATTGAAGGTACAGTGGAAAATAGAAAACGAGGAGACGAATAACGAAGAATGAAAGGAGCCGACTTTTACAGCGTGTCCAACGGCTGACGCGGACAATCGAAATTATCTCACTTATGCACTTACCGCGGCATTGTATAGAACTCGTCCAACAAAAGCCATCAGACGGGTGGTACGTTTCAAACACACTCGCGCATTCGCTCTTCGACTCGAGCCAGCCCTACAACCCTCGTTCACGTTCGTCTACTGATGCCTCTCGTCTGGATATACACGATAGTAATTTTAAAATTCATAGGTCGCCATACAGCTTGGCAACCTGTTGAGAACATGATTTTCTAAGGAGGGACGTAAGACCCGAAGACTTTAACGAGAGCTTGATTTTATAGACACGATTACAATTATAATTATTATTGATATTTTAAATTCATTTTAACGAACTTTCTCATCGGTATACGCTGCTACAGTTTGCTTTAACGAGTTGTTAATTAACTCAACAATAAGTATGATTCTTTTTTTATAAAACTGATCGCCCCCACATTTTAGTACCGTTATACCAGTTTTGAAAAAAAAAGAAAAAATAAAATAACCGAAAAGAATCCAAGAAAATAGCAATTTATCGAAAATTAATTCGAAACGAATTTTCATTCGACTCTGAAATACGTTTCCAGCTTTGAATTTCCATTTCGTGCATCAATTTTCAGTTTTCGCTGTTAGAATCAAATTCCCTTAACCTCGGCTGGTTGAAACAAGACGTTGCATGGCATCTAGGAGCTACTAAACGTGGTTGCCCAGAAATTTACAAACCAACCGGCATTAACACGATGCCGCCGGTAAATTGAATGGGTCTACTTTACGATAATATTACCGGCGATGGTTAAAGTCCTTTTTCACGATCGTAAAATTGCCGGGCAAATTCGCCTGGAGGCCGAAAGCAATGGACGAAGCGAATTTCCGACTCTCACGCGATTTCACCGCGCGTTACACGGCGCCACCCCCTACAGCGAAATTCGGATCGCGTTCAGTACGCGTGTTACTCGCTCGTAGAACATATTACGCAACAAACACCGACGAAACTCCGTGAATCGACCAACTTAATCGACCACTAGGCCGAACGCTGCTGGAGATTCTGCTGCGGCGTTTCAGACAGCTTGTTAGTTTCAATTTTCTGCCATTTACCTGAATGATGGAATCTTCGACGTTAGATCGAGAATTTTTAATTTGTGCTACGTTTAATTGATAAGTCAGCGATATGGGAGATAATATTAAGAAATTACAATAATTAATTAATAATTTGAAAGTAGTAGGATCAAAGGTAATATTAGAAAACTGACAAAGAATCGAATCTTAGGAACTTCATTTTCATATGTATATTAACACTTTGACTGTCACGTTGGTCATTTATGACCAAAGCGCTTGAACTTTTTACAATTGAAAAAATCGAATGAAAATTGACAGTTAGGGCATTTTGAATATAAACGATAAATAGAAGATACTTTGAAATAAAAAGTGCCCCATTGAACGGTTAAACATTTCCATTAGAATATATATATATATATAAAAAAAGAAAAGAGAACAAATCCTACATCACATAAAAGATATAACTTAGAAAAAACGAAGCTGGCACCCCGCTGGGGGTAGCCACCCACATGCTATATTTATTTTATTTTATTTTTTATTTACCAATGAGATATAACACTTTACCAAATGTCCTTCAGGACAAATTGTAAAAAACAAAATAAAATAATAAAAAAAAAATCCTACATCAAACGGTGCACTATGTTTGTATCCATATCTTTGAGAGGTAATCTACAAATATTATTATAAACACAGCTTAGAAAATAATCGTAAATGCTGCTTTATAATCATATAATTGAAGTTAGAATTGTGAACATACCTTACTATTACATATAGAATGAGCAAATACCGTTTACTAATATCTTCTTCACGTGTCCACAATATATTCTGCACGTTTTGCTTACGACGAAACAACGAACGCGAATGGTTTGTTGAAATAAACGAAGCCTTGTTATAATATGTCGCTAACAACCGTTACCAAGGCGCCACAGTGGTCACTCGTGACCACCAATAAGATAAACGGTCCATTGGCGAAGAATGTTGTCTTACATCATCGATTTATTATTATTTTGCTGTTATATGCTTTGAATAATAAAAATATTCCCGTAGCCTCCCGAGCGAAGCATGTCAAAGTGTTAACACTTTCACAAAACATTAAAGACACTTTCGGATTATCATTTTATGCGCTACAAAATTATATGACATAGATTTTTGTATGTTTTATTTGAAATTTCAGAACGGAATATATAATATACGCAAAAATTAATAGAAGAAATATCATGTAGTAGAAATTGTTTTCTCCCCTTCTTTTAATCGCGCTCTCCGAGTTTTCCTACAGGCGTAGCCAAATACACTTCGGAAACCAAAAATCCCACAGCGAAAATTAGCTTCTCCCCGAGTTTTTTACTTGCCAACTTACGAAAAAGGTGTTGGAACGAAATATAGTCTATAACTACTCACGTACGCTTCCGTGAGGACCAACCCTCGCGTTCATCGCTAAACGAGGTTAATTGCTCAGGTAATAAAAACCAGTTAATTGAATACTGCCTGGTACGAAAAATAAAAAGAAAGAAAGAAGTAGGAATTTTCTGTCCGGTACAACGCGCATAATTTATACCGATTAGGCGAACTTGTTGCTTATCTTCCGACAAATTAATGTCCGGCAGAAAATTTGGCTAGAAATATACGAGTTTATTTTACTGTTCTACTAAATGTTACTTCAGGAAGAATATAGTAGTCTTTATCACGAAGACGATACAAAGTATCGTCTGAAAAATGTCACAGTGTATTTCATTTCTTCGACAAACAATTTCGAGCATGAACCTATTCGATCAAATTCTTAGATACAGTCAAATTGAACAAGGACGTAGTTAAACGAATTGCAAGGATCGCGAGTAAACATTCTACGACCTATACTCTTCTAGACTTTAAGAAGATGTGGTCCTTGTCTGTTATAAATAATAGGAATGCGTATATATTCCCTGATGCTTTTGCAAAGGAAACGCAATACATTAAAATTTCAAATTGATTTTGCTGAAAACAGATTCGTTTACGAAATTACGTACAAGCGAATGGATGAAAGGGTTGGAAATACATTAGTGGAGGGTAAAACGAATCGCGTTTCGTGATTTATTTTCCAGACAAGTAGCCCAACCTCAAAGCTTCGTGTTTAAAATAAAACGCGTGCGATTCCGGCATGGTATAACGAACGCGTGCGTTCAAAGCAGCAGTGTCGCTGTGAAATGATAAAAAAGGAGAGGAGAAAACGATAAAATACGTTTGCAGTGCGCTGTTCTTTGAGCAAAGTGCACGCAGGCAGCTTGCATTCGGAAGATATTTGCTCGCGCGATTGAAAGGAGAGCAAATGTCCTTAACGAACTGCGTTGTCGTTGAATTGGCGTTAAGCAAACATTGTTAGCAAACGTTGGCTGACCGATCGATAAAAGGGTTAACGCGGCCTGGTTGGCAGATAACATCTCGCCTTCTTACGAATGATATTTCCCCTTTCCATTTTCAGATAAAACGCCGGATTTCATTCGCCTTTATCCTCGTCGATAGTTTCAAGCGTGGGAAATGTAAAAAAGGGGAAAAAGAGAGAGAAAGAAAGGGTGGAAAGGAAGAGCGCGCGAACACGCCGTGTTACATCGATGGAATATTACCCGGTTATTTTCCGTTTCCACCAACGCCGTGGGGACCGCTTTCAAATCTGTAAAGCCTCTCTCCGAACTCTGCTACGAATATTCCTTTCGTGAATAGCGTTGCGTGTTTCGTTATCGAATTAGAGGTGTAAATGCAGGAAACTTGGATATAGTATGTTGGAAACTTCTATCATAACTAGATTATCGCAGAGTGGAATTATTGAAACTGTATTTAGTCTCGAAGTTCAGACTTCTTCTATCAAAAGACCCTTTTCTACTTCGCGACTTTGTTTTTCTTGCAAGATTATTTCTAACGTAGCTTTTCCGCTTGTTGTTTCTCTAAACTTTTCTAAACACTTCCAAACTTCTCTAAACTCGAATAATCAAACTACGTTTAGTACAACCGTATTTCTATTATCCTAATTGCTTGTCACAGGAATAATCATGACAAGTCACGAGAATTTCGAGTAATTGCCCAGGTCTTCGCTGGCGTAATCCAGCTATCGCGCAGCAACTTGACAGAGCTGATAACAACCTCGTCCCCGAACAAAAATGTTCTCTAGCTGGCTTCCTGCATTCATTTGTCATCCATCGACGGCGATCATTAAGTTTATATAAATTGACGTATTAAATTATTCTCGACGACTGGAAACATTGGTCCCAAAGCGACCAGTTATCCGCCGATCAAACGAAGAAGAGTTTCGAACGAACGTGGTCTCTGCGTTCCGTTTGTAACACGACGGTAAGACGCGACGATTAATTATTTCGCTGCAGTCACGATTTCTCATCTTGCTCGTCGAATAAAACAAGGTAGTCTTGCGTTGTGAATTTTAATTTGTTACTACCGCTTGTTTCTCGAGTTACAGAGGCAACTTTAAACTAGCTCGGTTCATTTGTGGAGCAGAAAATGCAGATTACTTTCGTCACCGGTCGGAATAACTTTTCGAATAATCTGGCGAAAGCGCGTTCCAAAATACGAATATAAATATTTATTATCCTAACTAAAAAGCGTGGCGCACAGAAACGCGAGTATATGAATTTTTAAAAATTAAAAAGTGCTAAAAATATAAATACATCTATCTTTTACAGTTTCTTTTAAACATTCACAGTTTGAAAATTGTTCATGTTGTGAACTACATTTCAGTCCAATTACACTGTTATTCGCGGTAGCATCGAACGAAACCGTTCGCAGTTACGGCAAAAACGAACAGTTCCGGCGAATCGTTCGATCGCTCTATTTCTCCCTTTTCGCCTTCGCGATTCACGCCCGTAATTGTCGAGAATCGTGTTCGTGCTCGGAGGTGTAACACGCAATAAAAAGATTACAGGCGTGTCGGCGGGTATAATGGTAATTTTGAATTTTCTCCCAACGACGAGGTCAATAGAATCATCCTATCTGTTCTCATCGCTGTATGAAGCAACGAACGAATTACTCGGCCGGCTCAATCTGCACGGCCTTTAACGAAGGAAAATGTGAAAAATTAGGGTCGGGCCGTATCGTTGCCATCGGTTGTACAACCTTACAGGAGGAAATTCAAAGGGAAGAACCAAATGTCCGCCGGTAGAATGAAAATAAAAGTTTACTGGAATTCTGATGAATAGTTTCGACGTTGTTTTCGCGACAAAAAACCTTTCTGCGATAGATATATCTATGTTTCCCGTTTTATTCCCATTGGTGTTTGTTTCTTTACACAAAGAAACCGATACGTCACGCTCTAGGAGGAATTCAAACATTTTATACGTTATGATATCGTGCTTTAGGTAAATGAAAAAATATAGACTTTTATTCCCCACAGACTCCGACGTTTCCTTCGTATCTCGTAAAACGCGACATATGTCCGTCCGTTTGGCGACAAAACGAGCAAAAATAATGATACGATTGAACGAAGCACAAAGAAAGAACCGACTACGGTCTTCTCTCGAGCATCCGCGCGAAAGTAAAAAATACGGCATAACGAAAACAAAAAGAGAGCGATAGCCCACGTGGGATGGCTTGTTGCACGGATCCTTTCGTTAAATTTTCCGCTTGGCCACATCGAACACAGCAATAGAAAAAAGCAACATCTCATCGAACATTCGAGACAATGCGATCGATTAGTAAAACCCGATATGTATTTTGACGATTCAACGCGCGTTCAAGAAGGTTAACAGTCCAGAAGCGTCCCTATCGATCGAACTGATTCACACACGGATAAGTTCTTTCGAAGCGCGATATTAACGCGTATTCTTCTTGTTAACGCGTTCAAATCCATTTCGCTCCAATCCTCCCTTCCATCTATCGCAAACATCCCATCGACGTTCGAATCAGCCCCTTTTACGATGTCTACGTCTTCCAAGATACAACGAATGCTACGTACGTTCGGCGTCCGCATAGCATTCGTTCTTCTCTATCGAAAAATTCAAAATCTCTGACAGAAGCTTGAAAAATATCTATCGCGAAAAATTCTAGAGATCAAATTTGATGCGTTGCGTGAACGTAGATTTCGGTAGATTTTCCATAGAAACGCCATAATAATATATACCGTGTAAGATATTATCGTTACTTCCAAAGAGCATGAAAATAGCGTATCTTGCTATTTAAACGATGGAAATTCGCATACACGCGCGGATGTCAGTCGAAGTTCAAATACTAGTAACTAGATTGGAGTTTAGAGCAAAGAGGTTTCAGTTGTTTCTCGTTCGATGGTATCAGGGTAAAGTAATTTCAGTAGTGTTTGATGATCGCATTGAAATTCGGCATAAATTAATGGTGGCTGAAACAGTTGTAGCAGCTTTGAAACGTAGTAATTTCGGTCGATGGCTGAACAGCCCAGGGTCGCGTTTAATTCGAGACATACGTGACTGTTTGCCAAATGTGTGCGTACAAATTCGATGCATATTAGTCGTGATTGCATTATCTATCACAAGTGTATGATTTAATCTCGGCGTATTGGACAGCAGGCTTAGTTGAATTTAAATTCATCGCGACTTTGCGTGCGTTCGAACGCGGTTTCACGTAGTTACGGTCGCGATATTGTCAGCCGCGCTCGAACCAGACACTTACGTTAGCTTTTCGTCTCGCTAGCTCTGCACACGGACGCGTTAGAATTTCGTATAAAGTAAATTTCATTTCTCTATGGACGACTAAGTTTCGCGTAGAATAAATTTATAGCGCGCAAACCCAAATACAGACTGGCTGTGGTTACGCGAAGTAGATAATGTCCGTTTATGGTCAGGCACGTAGTAAATAAAATTTAATGGAACTTTGTACACGAATGAAATGCTAAAGATATTGTCATTCGTTGATGTTGAGGTTATTAGATGTATGTGAATACGAAGGAACGCGTGGATAAATTGTAAGGTAGAAAATATATATTTTAAATACCGAAGCGTAAATACAAGTCGAAATATAATTGAGCTGATCCAGATCCGCGCGCTAGCAGCGTTACCCTATGACTGATAATCCTGAAGCCATCGTCGCCTGTCTACAGTTTATGGTTTGCCTTCGACCCAATCTTTCGTCTATACGCTGTCGATGGCTTCGGTGCTTGAGAAAACTAAAAGATCAGATGTGGAGTTTTCTTAGAAGTGGTGACCACTTCAACAGTTGACGTACATTTGTACACCGTGTGGTACGACCAACACGGGGGTGATCCTATATGAAAAAAAGCAAAATTCTGAATTTGTTTCTACGAGGCATTGTTTTTGAGAAAATTTACTTCAAATTTTAATCTCTGTATATTAACATCCCTATTTAACGTTTTTAATACTAAAAATTACGATAAAATAATGACAATTCGTTGCAAGATACGACACAATCAAGCTGCATCGTTATGTATTTTCATCTACCTCGTTAAAGCATAATAAACTCAAGTGCAAAGTTATTGCAAGTACTTGTCTACAGGTAGGTACAATTCCAGGTTAAGCATCCTTCACAGAAAGTTGGATGACCGCGTATTTTCAGTAGACGATTTTAATTCCATCCCCGTTTCTTCCATTTCCATCAGCGTCCACACTATCAATAATTGCTTCGCGTTACAAATTATCTCCCGACCGAGTATCTGTCACGGGTAGCGGTCATTTCGTGGTCAGTCAGTGGTCTCTGACAGTCATTTTGTCGAAAATTCTTCCAATCGACTACCGTACCGATTACCGCAATGTTGTTCCTAGAAATTCACTTCCGATTCCAATCCTGTCTGAATAATAGCTAAAAATAATTCGCTACACCAAGGACTTCTATTCAACGGTATCTTCGTGGAGTGCATTCTATAACGAAGTGAAATTGGAACTTTGAAAAATTTCCTTATTTCTAGGGGGAATCCTCTGGCAACGGGAGAAATTAAACTTGGCAAGGAGCAATTGCGGAGTAATAAAAAGTAATACAAGAATATCAAATGAAATTCCAAAATTTAAGAAAGAATCGTAGGGATACTGAAAAGAGAGCTGCAACGATAAAACAAACACCATTTGGACAGGTATCAAAAAAGAAATTGCAACGAAGCAAAAAAAAAAAAAGAGAAAAAACAAAATTCAAAAGAAAGAAAGAAAAGTAAACTTTTACAAGTAAAAATACGTTCCAACATGTCAACGAACGAGAACGACATTCAAGTCCCTCAGATGTCCTAAGTAAAATTCTGCTGGACATGTGCCAAAGATCCGAAACGTAGTTGAACTATAATACGAAAGTTATCAATATGATACCCTTAAATACGAACTTTCATTTAACAAGAATCATTTCCCGCAATTTCCTCATTGAATCGTCACATACTCGCTCGTTAGTCGACCACGCCTTTCTAATGAGCAGAGTTGAACGCGAAGTAGTTCATGCAAGTTACGAGTGAATCGCGTAGACGAGGTCAAAGTTCAATAGAGAGTAATCTGGGTGATTTCAGCGTCAAACGTACTCTCGAGTACGATTCCTAGCGGCGCGTCGTAGTTGCAGCTGCCTCTCCTGTTCGATTCCCTGGATTTCAAGTAGAATAGTCCATACCGCTGCTTCTGTCTCTATTATTCGGCCACTCGGAGCCACTCGAGATACCTGAGCTGTTCGATGATCCGCCGAGGTTGATCTCGATTGCGAAGAAATATCAAGCGAACAACCACTTCGGATCGACATTCCGCGATCCGACGAGGTCGAAAACAATGAGGCGGAAAATATTGGATCGCGGTGTTCGCTACGTTTTCACGAGCGTTTTAGCCATTCCATCGTCCCTCGAAGAATCAGTTGCGCGACAATAATCCTGTTGTAAACCTGTGCTTTTCATTTTGCTCCGCCGTGAAAGTTACTCGACCATCGTAATGCGGCGTTCACACTGAAAATTGCGAATAAGTAGCGAATAAATCGCGAAACGAAATTGTTCATAGTATATTTTCATAAGCTGTGAATTTTGCAGAGAATGGCGAGCGCTGTTACCTCAGAAAACGATGCATCGTAGATTGCGCTGTGTTTTAACTCGATAGAATCCAGAAAACCGAAAATTAATAATTAATAATCTTCCTAAGGGTACGTACGAAATTGGAGTAACTGGAGCAGGTGAACATGCAAAATTCACCGGTAACGTAAGTTTCTGTTCGCGAGTTTCAGTGTGTGTGGACACAATGCTACTGTTGCTCGCAAACAGTGCGCCAACTATTTATAATTCTGCTTCTGATTGATGCTGACCAAAACAAACATACGAGATGTACCTGGACGAACGAATAGTAGTATTGTAGTTCGAAAAAGAAGAAAGAGGAGAGCTCTGCCCGAAGCTTGTTAAAGTACACTCATCAGGTCTATGATTAAACGTTATATCCTTCGACAACTAAAGTCTGTACCGCTAAATCTGACCGTGAAGTTTATGAAAAAGTATATTTACTCATAGCGCAAGGAAATATGGTGGATGATTCGATGTGTTACTTTAAATGACGATGCGAGTGAATACTTGTGATGGTCCAATAAATTTAAAATTGTTCCAAGTACAGAGTACGGAGTTAATCGTCGCTTGCTCAATGCCGCTCGTATACTAGGTGATGCTTACTGAATGCTCGATACTAACTGTCCTAGAGAGCGTGTTCTTTTATTTATACTAATCAGGGGAATACCGGATAGTTCGAATTCGACTCCGGTTGACGGTTGCACGTAGCGGCGATATTATTTTGTCTGCAGTTTGTTCACTTTTAAATGTTGTACATCGAAACGGTGTTAATACTCCGAGGCAAAACAACAACACGAGTCACTCTCGATTCGAATCGTCCTATGATTCATGTGTCGATACAGAAACAACAAGCACTTACGCTTTTCCAAAAATCATTCGAGTTCGTAATAAAGCATCTTCGTGAAACTATAAAATTTCTATGAGAAATAACGAATTAATTCTTCTAACTATTCTGGTCGTTTCCGGTACTAAACGCCGAAATACTAGACGTCAGATTAATAGAACGAATGCTTTCGAGGACTCGTTCTTCGCTGTGTATCCCTCCTACGGCGTGCGTAGGTGGACACAACGAATAATGTACAAACCTGGAATAAAAATTGTGTAGCTTGATCGGTAGATCTGTGCAAAGACGATAGCCGTGGTTTAAGCGCGGATTCGAGAATATAAGGCCGTACGAGGACGTAGCGCGTGAAAGCAGCCTTCGCCATGGCCTACCCATTCTAACAATCAAATCATTATTTCAACGATGTATTTTACGAGCCGCGTAGCTATATAGACTTGGTTCCTTCCGTGAATGATCCTCGTTCGCTACTTACTCGACTTATCAGCATTACGCAACCGTGTAATAAAACAGCCGCTGTAAACAGTATGGCGAAACGGACGACGTTCGATGAATTACAAGACGGATCGAACGACCAAGGAGAAGCGGCTATTCGTTGATGGTTACGATCAGGATATCGACTGGCGTCTCACGAAACAACAATCGATAAGCGTCACTGGATGCTTTTCGATGACCTATCTCGTAACTACTTGTCATCCTTTGGTCCTGGCGAGTGAAAATGTCACGCGATTTAAAGTTTTTTACGATAATAATTGCTTGGCAATTTAATTCCAAGTTTCTAGACACAGATCGTTATAGAGGATTTGTTCTATGGATTCAAGGACTTTTTTATCGTCGTAAAGTTTCTCGAAACGCGATGTATGGTCTTCTACAATACCGTGATAATGAAATTTTCTATAAAACCGAGTAAGGTTAAAGAATTGAGAGAAAATTGAAGTTCATAGTTGAGAGAATTTTCTTTCTTGAACTTTTAATTCCTTTTTTATTAATTAATATAGCTTTTATAATATTTTACGTTTAATTTTACGTTACGCAGCATCTCTACAACTAGACTTTGAAAAGAAAGAAACGCGTAAAGAATAGCGTGCATATCGACAAGAGATACGAACTGCTATGGCTCTGACAGTTTACGCAACTTTTAGCGAGCCATGAAGAATGGACATCCGGAAAATCGGTCGACCGAATGCTATCCTTTGTCGCGTGCGTTCGATCGTCGCCAGATATTGGCCTTTCCCTCGAACGAAAGAATAACCGAATTTTTCAAAGCTTCTCTGCTATTTGTTCGTACTGCCAGCTTTTCGTCAGGTGATAAATACGGATATCGAATCGCGCGAGGAGCACTACGATCCAAGGGCCATTGTGTTTTCACTGAACGCGTCAAGCATCTGTTATTATCCTATCGATGTTCGAAGTTTCATTTTTCGATCGAAGCTTCTGCACCGCAAGAACGCAAAGTCGATGTTTGGAACATAAAGGAAAGTATTTCGCGTAAATAGCAGATTCGTTGATCTATGCAAGCGTAAGAGAAGTATTTATGTGTATATACTTCTTGCGCTACAATGAAATATTTGCCGCTTTAATCGTGTCTTTGCTCACTTCTGAAAATCAATAAAAGTACATATTTCCCGAAATTACAGTTTTGCTCTTAGTTGCTACCTTGGGACCTTTCCTCTGTTCGAGTTATAAAAAGAGAAATATAATCGTTCGATTTTATTGTAGCTACTTTGCAAGTCAGTTGGAAGTGACGTGAATTCCCTTTCAAGCGTTACATTGTAATTCCACAACGTGTTCCTCTACAGAAGACTGTTTCGTATTCAACGTCCTGTAGAATGTCTGCGAGGGAAAAAAGTAAAATTGTGTTCCGTCTGTGTTATCTACTTCGTGGCAAAGACAATGCAATTTGGATTTCTCGGTAACGAGATTAAAACTGGAAAGCGAACTTCCTGAAAAAAAAAAAGAAAAAAATGATCAGCACAGGGAAAACTCATTATACAATCTGGTTCTCCTTCCCCAGTTTCCGGAGCAACTGTGCGTCGTTCGTCTTCATCTTTGGTGGAATGTTCATTCTGCGCCGAAATCTAGCAAACAGCACAAATTCTGAATTTCTAAAAGCTTCGTAATATCTAAAATATTCTAATAATTTGTTTCTAATATTATATAATATTATATAATAATATTATATATTATATATAATTATTATATATATTATATTATAATTATATTACATATAATATTATATATCTAATATTATATAATAATTTCTAATATTCTAAAATATTCTATAAAGTTTGGAACTTGAATAAAATCAGACACGGTAATTTGAAAGGATCAATCCCGATAAATGTAAATTGAATTTAAGTCTAAATTTTCATTTACACGTGTAATTAAAAATAAGTAGATTAAATATAATTAGAAAGAGCCAACTTCAGAAGTTACAGGCTAATCCATTATGCAGCGAAATTTTTAAGCCCCTCGTGGGTGCTTTATTTGAATACCCTTAAACTCGGAACCATCGAACTTTCTGCACGCTGATTACGCATACCAGATAACTACCTTGACAGAAAGCTTGTCGCCGACAGCTAGTACATTAATGATAAAAATTGTCGTTCGCTGTTATGTGATTCCACCCACTTTCCCAAGAATCGCAAACACGATTCGTTTCCACCGTCGTCGGTAGAATCGATCGATTCAATCTAGATGCAAACAAGTAATCTTTACCACGGACTTAAACTAAAATTGAAGACCGCAGGAGAATACAGCGTAAGTACATATACTTTTGTTGACTTCCTGATATCAGTGATATTCTGTGATCAAAGGATTTGATCACAGATGGATTTTAATATGACGTAATTTGCTGTTAGATTCAAAGATAAAAAAGATAGTAAGTCTTATAAAAGGTTGCTGACGAAGGGACAAAGTTTCCTGGTAGTCGAACGAATCGCATTCTTTGCAAAAGTAAGAAATTTATCGCGTTACTCGTCATGTTCTTCCTTCGTAGTCTTCGACTGTATGTAGTCTTCAACTGTTGTCGAATCCATTTTTCCAAACACTAAACTTTCAACGATCCACCACTTGCTGTTATATTTTCTTACGCTTCTCCCGTGTCATAAATCCGCCCCCTCGTTCTTCGGAGCAACAGTTCTGAACGATAAAGGAAGGGAGGCTGGTTTTTCTCAGCTGAACCTTCTCGAGGTCCTTAACGTCGCGAACGTAAAAACGGAGTCGACGACGGGTAATTATTTTTAACGGCGATGCTATTTCGGGAATTCACTCTACCCGAGTCAAATAGAAACAGGCGTAGCGCTTCGTATTTTTTTTTCGTCCCTTTCGTCCCGCTTGTCGCGTGCGAGCTGACACAGATAGCGTGGGAAGTCAATGAAGAAAAGGTGAAAGGAAGAATCTACCACTCTGCGAAGTGAAACTATCAGGGCATCTAATAAGAAATACTGTTTTCTTTTTTGTCTTTGCGGAGAATGAAGCACATATCTCTCTCTTCCTGGACTCTCTGACATCGTCTTTTATTTTCTACCGAGCTACAGCTTCTATTAAACTTGAAGCACAGTTCTCATTGTGACGCGATATTACTTTTTATTCATTAAGGCAAATCAAGATAAGATCGAGATCTTATTCTTAGTGAACTACTCGTTGATTCTTAAAAAAAATTTCTCTAATTTCCACCGTATTTCCACTTCGTGACTTCTCTTAATTTGCCACTACTTTTCAATCTTCTCTCGTTGAGAAGTTACTCGGTCTGATCTCCTAGAATTCTACAGCAAAAACATTCGACTCAGCCTTTCGTTGAACCAGGAGCGTGAAGAATGCAAAAACGAACAGCAATATGGTAATGGCGTCGTCTAATGTCACGGATGTAATCATCCGAAAAGCATGAACGGCCGAGAATAGCGAGAACGACTGGTGACTCAACGATGCTGAAGATGGCGACGATGATCATAAGATCGTCTCGTAAATTTCACTTTGAAAATTAAAGCGCACTGGCTTAATTCCTCCACGCTATCCCCAATCTCTTCTGTCTATCTCAGAACGTTACTGGTTTCCCTTAATCTCTCCCTGTTTATACGAGCGTCTACGTGACGGAGAACAACTTAAGAGAGATTCCAGCGGATCGCGAGTGAGCTGAGACCTTCACGCTTACGAAACTTGCCGCGAAATCCCTTGTATCTCGCCTATCGACTGTGGAAAATTAGAAGTTAGAACGTGGGCAGCTAGAGCGTAGGTGTAACGTGTGTTATTCGGGGACAGAGGATGAGGTGAATTACCTTTTCGAGTGTTTTAAAGGAGAAGAGAGTCGTTGAATAAGGATAAGTATGCTTCTGATAAGTACCCTAGACCGTTGTTAGTTGTTTCAATACTTTCATGGTACATTCATGATGATTTCTACGGAACGTTATGCGTTGTTTGTATTCGCTTGTTCAATATCGCGAATAATTGTGCGTCGAGTAACATATTTGAGATTAGAGCGAGAGCTAAAGCGGAGCTACAATAAGACCATTAATATGTTAACGAGAGTAGAGTACTTTATGCTTCGTTCATATTTATGTTTTGACTAGCTAATACAAACGATGCTGGGATATAAAAATTCAGAGACTTCACTATCCTTTGAAAGCTCCAGGTTTTCCGTTCTTTCCAAGAATCTGCTCTTTACCGCAGCGCAAATTCGACGTCAAAAACTTGGAAACATACAACGAAATATTATTTGGTCGACTGACAAACAAGATGCGCTAGCGGATAATACAGTTATCCTCGTACTTCGTTCTGGGTCGGTCAATCTTCTGCGAAACCACCGAGATCACCGAGTAATCCCTCAACATCGCGTCTCATTGGACCTCGCATTTTTCTTCAACTCGCTCAAATCTCCGAATTCACGACCTACTCACGGAAACGGCGTTCACGGCTGATAAACCAACCGCGTTATCTTTCGACCCAAAGCCCGATCCATCGTTTTATTCGGTGTCGCGATCAGTTCGACGAGTCACCGATATTTTTTCCAGTTAACAGCAAGTTCACGAGGCCAAGGTAGCTTGTCGAGAAGAATACGGAAGCGACAGGGTGACCCTCTACGATGCACGATGATTTATTAATGGCGCGAGGGGACACGGGTGCGGTGAGTCGACGCTGACAACGATATTTTCCGAATAAATATGAGCAACATCGAGAGGGATGGAAAGTTAAAAGTACGCGGTGAATAATAAAACGATATTTAAGACCGTTCTTCGCTCGTTTCCTTAAGAAGGGTCTGACGTTGTATATAGAGGCCGAACTTGCAAAAAGGAATCTAAGAAAGTGGGTTTTTTCCCAGATGAAGTTTATTAATTTTACGTATAACATTAAGCAAAGAACGGTGGTTTATTATACCATTATCGGCACATCAATTTTTTAAAATTTGATAAAATCGTAGGAAGAAATAGCAAGGAAGAAGAAACCTTCATCGAACTTGATAACGTCGATCGATCGATCGGAGAAGATTGCAAATGAGATATCGCATTAACGCAACGTCAGCCTATAACGGGTTAATGGTGATAAATATACGTCAAAACTCTTCGTACAAGCTTGGCTCGTTTTTTAACCCTTTCATCTTTTTACGCTTTGGTTCGCCTCACGCAAATAAAAGTATACTCGCGACCATCACTCAGCCACGTCAACACGCGACAGAGGATCCAACATAAGAATCCTTTTAAAAACTCTTCTCATACTGCACGTTCCTTGAACCTTCACGAACCATTACCATAAAATAACATGCAACACATTTCTACATAAATTTCCCACATCTTTATCGCACGTGACTTCTTCCGTTCGTGTTAGATAGAAGAAAATTATTCTCTCGAAATAGCTAAATAACGAAGCACCGGGGAGGTACTAACGAAAAGCTGGTCTAAGAAGAGCAAAATAATACAAAGGCTGCAGAAAGGTGGAAACACATTTCGTCGAGAGATAAAAAAGAAAAAAGAAGGTAAAATGGCTTGATGAAAATGTCGGCATTGCGGAGCGATTATTAAAAAATTTCCAAGTTTTTTCTCTTGACGGGGAACGCAATAACGGTATCCGACATTATTCTCCGTTACGATATCGAGCCGACTGTTACGATCGAAGGGAGGAAAATAAAGGAAGAAATATCGCGAGCTGAATGAGATGCGCTTGGACTTCGTTTTCTACTCGTCGCGTCGTCTGGTTTCCCTTGATCGATGACGGCGTCCGCTTTCAAACACACCCACTGCCGACGTTTCTTTATCTAGAAGAAACTCCTGAAAGTTTGTTACCTCCCAAGCAGACGTTCTATCTTGTTCCTCGCCACTGGCAATATACTGCAAAGATGCAACATGAGATGTAATTTCGACGTGTTCGCCTTCCAGCCAAAGAATCTTGAATATTTTATTCTTCAGGATGCAAACGGGGTTGATGGATGGTTGCTTCGATGAATCATGCTGATAAATTTATTTGTACGATATTCTCCTTGGAAGTTAACGTATAGAAACGACTGTGATTTGCAAATTTTCACGCTGAAGCTCTCGAATAGAATCATTATGGTTTGTACATTTTTTATAGCGAGTAATTTGAAGAAGACGAAGATCGTTTGACTCGTTCGGAATCGATGACCTACCGTATACGTCCGTACCGTTTCTCATCCATGTCATAGACGTTAGGTCAAGAAATTCGCATTATCGTTATCAATCAGGAAAATAAAATAGCGTAAAAATATGGCAGAAAACACTACGTTATATTACAAAGTATTACGTTCCTATATAAAGGAAGAATCGATTTGATGAACAATTCGTGACCAGAACCCACGTAAGAACTTCGAAATGGTTTTTGAAAATTGGTTTCTAATTAGAAAATCGAGCCCGTCTCGAGCGAATATAATATCTCTCTGTTAGGAACTTCTATAGACATCGTTCGGACGAATACGCTAAAATCATCGAAACACAAAAGCAGTAACCAGAGAACGCTACGTAAAACGAACAACATTACACCTTTGAATATGCCTGTACCTGAAGCGAATGCCTCCCAGGGTCTCGTTGGAGCAAATTTTAGCGAAACTTTACCGCCCAAAACAAACTGCAAAGGAGAAATTTCGCGAAGAGATTTTAATTTACCGTTTTTATTGCGAAACCAGCGAGCTTTAACCCGCCAGTTGCACAAAGAATACTAGTTTGTTTTAATGACGAGGCAGCGTGCAGTATTTCTCGAAGACTGCTCGTAGCTTTCGAGATAAGTTTACTCGAGAGAAGCACGGCGAAGAAATTGAAACTCGTGCAAATATCACTTCACCTCGATTAAAAATGTGACGACGAATGCAAGAATTAAATTACGTGGTAGAAAAGGAAATTTGCGCGAAATACATTGTCTCGGGTACATAAAGCAATTATTTTTGTAATTTTCTCCGGCAGCGTGGCGCACTACGGTACCTTTAACCTCGCGAGATGAGCGAGACACTTCTGTCCGTTTATCTCGCAACGCTTTATCCTCATACCCTCGGGATATCTATCTTATCAGACCGTCCTTTGTTTCAGTCGCTTTACTCTCGTCTCGGACAAAACCCGAAATTTGTAGGACTGGAGGATGAGAAAGGGCCGCTTAGGCCTGTTCGAAAAGCCTAGGCTCTACTTCACGTCAGAAACGGGCGAGCTAACCTTCGTCAAGCGTACCTCTCGTGTTCGGCAATTTTCCCAAGTGTCCGCTGCGCGTCATTATTTCTTTTGCTTCGAGTGACATTTTCCACGCGACCAAATCTACACGAAATTCGATACAAACCGTTGAGCATAATTCTTTATTCGCAATCCTGGTAATAAGCGTAATGGATTTCCAGGTCTTTTCATACTCGGCGTATTGGCTAATAAAAATGCAGTGAGTTACAAGTGCACGTGCCAGGAACTCTCCTACGTATAATTTCTCCATGCTGCTTTCATAACGATAGACCACACTTTGACGTTTTTCCTCGACGATCGTATCGATGCATCCCAACCCACGATCATCGAACAAATTAGAATCTCGAGGACCCTTTTCACTTAGAAATTTCTTTAATCAACGACACAATTTACTATTACCATTACTATATACCATTTACGCGGAGATTCAATCGCTAATCGAGGTAATTTGCTGGCGTTGTCGTCGATTATCTCGCGGTAGGATCCCCGTCTTCCATTTCTCCCTGGAGTCACGATCAGTACACCATGGTAGAAAATGCGCACGCTGGCTTTATTGTCAGCATGCGCTGGTACAGCAGCACTTTCAGATAACAGAGTTTCCAGGAGGTCGTTGCCGGCGGCGTCACATAGCCGTACCACCATTGTAAGAAAAGTACTTTGCTCGTCCATGTACGAAAATAACGCTGCCCGTGCTAGAGAAACGGAACGGTGCTGACCCAGAGCGGCTGGCCTGTCGTGAATCCACGACACAGAAAATTATGTATCCGCCGGAAGAACAGAGAACGTCTGGTCCTTTGAGCGGAGGCAAGGATGTCTGGTGGAATCGTGTTGCAACGATTAAACATGCCTGTCTCGACCATCCTGTTCCCACAAATTTGTCAGTTCCACTCCGTCATGGAAAACTTTGACAAAGGCATAGTTGATATTTCGTTTCGCTTATTACCATTTTGTAAACTCACAGGATCATATTCGTATACAAAAAATACTTTCATGAACAAGAAGAACGCGTATAAAGGATAAGTTGAACGAGATATTTTTCCAGCGCGAAAACGATTATAAGAGAAGTTTGCTTTGGAACAAAGGAAATAACGAGTACCGAGTGACATAAATCGTTTCAAGGATGAAATTCGCGATTAATAGAGAAAGAAAGAAATCAAGTTTGAGTATACTCGGACAAAGGTCATTTCAAATGTGCTTTGCTGCCCATATTTGCTTTCCTGCCGTTATCGTTTGTCCGACCCTTTTTCCAACCCCCACGTTTCATTTCTCGCTTCTTTATGTCCGATTGGAGACAAATATGGTGGGAAGAATGAGAAGGAGAAGTACCATAGCGGAAGCTATAAAGCAACAAGGAAGTAGGATGCTCTACTGACGTAAAATCTGGCCGAACTAACAACGACCAATACTACTGCAGCCTCGAAATAATTTATTCTTCGTTTCCACTTGACATCTACGTACGTAGCTCGTTCGAATATTCATCAAATCGACTCTTCATCGGCTCTTTGTCTGAAAGTCTGGCAGTAGGAACAAGTTTGCGATCCACGAGAAGCATCGTAGAGTTCGTAGACGGTTTGTAAAAGATTCGGCATTTCGTTTCAAAACTCGAGTTCGCGATTAAACGAGTACTCCACTTTTTCTTTTCGCACTCTTTATCTTCGTAGGTTTTGCATCTTTTCCGCGCTCGACTAACGTGATTTTAAAAGATCTGCAGACGGATGTGCACGCAGGAATTGACACCTGGCGAAATTAGCTCCGTCAGTTGGTGACGCGACAACCGGAATACAAATCGAGTCTCTCTTCTCCCCCTCTGTAATCCCACATGTTTCGAAAGATGCCGAAGAACAGTTTAATCTCGAGCGACATTTCCTGGGGGATTGGCGCGAGACATCGATATTCGTTTCGTGCAAACGATTCCTGCAGTTCAGATTGGTACGTTCGACGGTAAAAGTACGGGACTGCAAAGCGAAACGTACAACAATTATTCAATGCACGTTGCAGGAAGTTAACGAATTTGTTATCGACAAAAAACGTGACATCGGATCTAGAACGTGTCGTATCGTGTTATATCTCTGTTGATTCTCTTCACAGAAATTCTACCGAATACTCTGACCAATTCGTGTAGGTGTCGATAGATTGGCAAGGGATTTCGAGGAAAGTTTTCCATAGAATTTTGTATACTTCCTCCGCGAATATAAAACATGCGAATAAAAGCCATCGTCAATCGTGATAAATATACGCGCAAGAGAGGGTGGAATCGGAGACACATCGCATTTAATATCTGTCAAGAGACGTCAAACGCAGGCAAACATCACCGAAACCTTTCGCCTCGAGGAACGCGTTCAAGGCAGCAAATCACCGAGCAAATGGAAGATTTTCACGGATGACGGTGACAGTCACAGGGTGGCCACTGTTAACTGCGTGGCCAGGCATATCGACATCAACAGGTCCTTTCTGGGTGTGGCCAATGGAAACGCAAGACCGAAGGCCAAAGTCGTAGGTGGAATTAGTCGACGGTCAGCCGATAAAGCCAGGCGTGTTCGCACTTTGATGCGGCGCTGACCGACTTTACGCCACGTTTCACCGCGGCCGTCAGAGTGACGGCCACGTAGAAAGGTGGTGCCTGGTGTTCGACTATTAGTTTCATTACCACGTTTCAATCGAATTTCACTAGCCCCGTGGCGTAGACTCAGAGACTTAACATAGAAACGTACACCCTTCGAAACCCGTGTCTCCGATCCTTTGTATCCTTTTGAAACAGCCTCTCGCTGTTTATGCGAGCTTTTGCTCGCGTGTATCCCCGTTTACGTCGGCTAATACCGTGGCTGTAACTTGTTATATTCAATTATTTTGTCCGACACTTCCGTGACGAGGCTGACGGCAAAGCGTAGCGTTGAAAAACGAACGATGACAACGGCAAAGAGGGTGAAAAAAGAATCACAGGAGAAGAAAAACGTAGAAAGAGAAAAAAACATCGTACACCGTTCGATTACCTGTTTCGTGCAACCTGTGCATACACGTTCGTTGTGTACGTCGATTAATTAAAGATCCCGTTAATTGGCTGAAGTATGTGCAAAAATGTTTGTTGCTTCGGCGATGACCGGCAGGGGAGCAACAAATAGAAAGGAAAGAACCAGAGAGCAAAGAGAAAAGCGAGATCGCGCCCGCGCGCGCCAGTTTGATATTTGGATTCAACGAAGCACGAATGGCGGCAGTTTTCCAGCTGTGAGCCACCCTTCTCCGCGCGACCACCCTTCGCAATTCGTATCACGCCGCAAAGGTTAAATCCCTGGTTAGAGGAGACGTGCACACGGTCAGGCGGCCGTGACCGCCACAGAGACGCCAAATATCAGCGATCCGAGCGACACATGCACGACTAGATTACCGACAACCAACCGATGACTGCCACCCCGGTTGCCTATATTTGTCCTGGGACACGGAACAATATTTATTTCGCGTTACTTCCCACCCTTTGTTCGCGCACACGCTGCTACCTGCTAATACTATTTATCATTTTCGTGGCCTGCTTTCTCTTCAAGCTTCTACCAGCTCTAATAAGTTCGTGCCATTTATTTCTTTATTAATTCCAGTAGCATTTCTATATACTATTGGGGTTGGCAATACCACCTAATAACAAAATCCGCGATCACTTAGTTGCCAACCCAATATAAACACCGATGGACGATCGATTTTGGAATATTCGCGATAATTTACCGATTGATAATTATCAGCGGTAAATTATCATAATAATCGACGAAAGCGGCGAGTTACACGCTATAAATCTTTTCTTCGTAATTTTGCAACTTTACGTCAGATAGTATTCCTTGCGCGTGATTTTCGAACAGGGAAACTTTGGAACGCACGTTGAAAGCGTGTCACAGATCGGGCACTTGTACGGTGGTGGAAAGCGATCCACGTGACCATTTTGCGAGGATGGAAATGAAGTTGGGAGAACCGTCATGGAAATTTCAGTCGTGTACAAACGTTAGTACGATTCTGTGGTATGGTAATGACAAGTTGAAGAAAGGTCCAACCGTACAGAGTTCAAATTACGGAGCCTAAAAGCTGGAAGAGGAAGGAGAATTGAAGTCACAGAAACCTACATAGCGAGTTATCGGGTCAATGACAGTCGTTTAAGGAGTAGAGCAATAAAACGGGTAATAAAAGAAAGAAACGTGTAAAAATTGCGTCGTAAAATTGGAATTATCGGGCGTTGGTGTCGTTTAACCCCTTAATGCTCAAGCTCGTGTCCTATACGGATAGCAATTTATATGTATTTACTAAATTTATTTACTCTCATAATGAATTTTGATGACCAAGGGTACTTTAGAGTTTCTGATATAAATAAATTGGTATATTCCACCACTTTGATGATTTTTATCGTTCGATTAGTGAAACGCGGATAGAAAGAAACAAAATATTGCTAAATCTGTAATTAAGCCGAATAATTGCGAACATGTAGGGATTAAATATAGATCTATTAACGTGTGTGTGCGCACATACGTCAACGTTAAGCAAGTAACGATCATCCGTCGATTATATCGAAACAACGTCGATCGCAGATTTTCATTCTCACGATCAGTAAATAACGAAGCAACGACGGTTGTTATATACAACGGTAATAATAATTTAACGCCAACATAGCCACGAACATTGGCGTTAAATTATTACTCTTATTATACGGTAACGCGTTGACACGCCACATGGTCATCATTCCAAACGATATGCCAGCGCGAGGAAATAGTTGTCTAGCGTAATATCCACCGTCTGCTTATCATTCGTCACGTGAAATATTCCCAATCGAGTGGCGTTATCGGTCGTCTCTTTCCTCTATGTACATTTGCCGATGACGTTCCACGCCAGCGTGACTCACTTTTAGGCTCGATGATCGAACTTCGTCGCAGATGTTTCTGACGTTGAATCTCGATCTTTTATTCCTCTAATTTCAAATCTAAATGCATTTCTCAACGTGAATTTTCTTCTCGACAGCTATATCCTTTGTTTCTTCTTGTATCTTCCTGTAATACTTGATCGATCCACGATCAGACGTTTCTTCGCGAATCGGCAAACTTTTATACAGAATCAATGTTCGTACAAAATTGGACGAAGCGAAACGGTATACGATGTTTTATTCATCACAACGCGTATTTCTTCGATCGCTTGATCCCATCGCGAAACAGACCTCGGGCGTTTCTCGTTCGATTTTCGGAAATCAACGGCCGACTTAACCGTTCCATTTTCTAATCGAAAGAACATCGACAATTTCACGAGTCGATCGTGGACGACACAACGCGCGATCGTTCGTTATCCCGTTCGACGAGCATACGGGTCAACGAGGGTTGGAACGTGCTGACCATTTGGAGGCTGTTTTCGAAATTTTACGGAACCACGTTGCTTTTAATCGGACAAGCCAGCGCCGACAAAAGCGTAATCGTTTAACAAGCTTGCCATGTAATTGACGCGCATTAAACGTTTTAACGAGCGACGAAACGCGATAAGATATTATGGAAATTTCATTGGGACCTTAATCGCCTTAGCGATATCGACCTACTTATCGTTCATTCTATTCGATTTTCGTCCTTTGTCCAATCGTTAATCCCCTATTTGGCTGGTGTCGCGTTTCATCGGTGTCGAGTAGGTCTAATTGGTTCACCGTGCCGCGTCTAAAACGTTGGATCCGCGTGTGGCAATTACGCGACCGCCATCTGCTCCCATCTGGCCTGAACGTGAATCACACGATGAAAAGAACGTAACTAGAGCTTTTGTATATTTTGCACGGAAAGTTTCGATGCTGATAACCGCGCCTGTAAAGAGGATTTTCGTAAATATAGTAGGAAAATGAATAGCGAGCTATGCGAGGAGAGAGCAGGGTGATTAAAAACGGAGATTACAGTGGAATTTTCCATTGGAACGAACTTTTAATTAGTGCTTGATTAACTGAAGTTTTCTTGATGAATCCACCTGTTTTCATGGAAATTTTTATTCGAATCAGAAATCGAATCAGAAAATAGGTAAAGAGAATCGGCGTGATTTCGATGTACTTATTAGCGTTCTATTTCAATCTAGTTTCCGGAAAAACGTACGGTTCTTACTTTGCGCTGCCGCCCTCCTTCAGTCGTTATAAGTCGTTTATCCTTCGATAAATTCGGATAAATGGATTCCTACGGTATGTTGTAGTTTATCGAATCTTAGGACGAAATAATCATTATACGATCTCTGCGTTATTATTTTTCTAGAGATTCTTCCCTTAGGAAGAATAAAAGAAATTGAACGGATTAAAAATGTTTTATGTACTCTTCGCCTCTGCGCTAATGTATCGAAACCACTAAATTATAAGTATAATATAAAATATAGACCGCTAAATATCGTGACATGATAATTCTGATTCATTGCATTTTTCATACAAACATCGTGACCAGGCAAACAAATAAATATTATTAATGGAACGTAACGATACTCGCGAATATTTCATTGAAAATAATTGAGTGACAACATGGACAACGGGAAAAGCGGATTCGCGTGACGATAATTTTATTAACCGACTTACCAGCGCGACACGTTTCAAATTCGCCGAATAACGATGAATTTTCCCATGGAACCGGCACAGTTTCGCGCGTTTCCTATAAATTTCGAGGCATTTTATTTGTTACCGCCAAACATCGACCGGAGAACGACGGATTAAAAATCCTACCAGTCTGCTTTCACGCGGACACGTTGATAGAATATAAAGCTGCCGCTCGATATCCCGGAAATCATAGCTGTGGAGACAACGGAACGCGAAATTACCGGTGTAAGGCGTCCTCGAACAGAGAGATGTCTTATTGAAGCTATAAAATTCGCGATTTATTACAAACAAGTTCGGGGAACCGTAAATGCCTCGAAGATCCTCTCCAAGTTGGCTGCAAGACCTCTTCAAGTTGAGAACTTTTTAACGGTCCACATTATTGCGTCGCTCGAAGGCAACTCTGAATTCAGTTGCAACTTCTATTGTAAAGCACGTTTTGGGAAGTTGGCGTCGAACTTCAACAACACGTAGTATTCATCGAAACAAACAGAAAAAGTCTCAATAAAGCTGGGTCTAAATATAGTTATTCATTTCAGAGCTACGAGACTTTCAACGAAGCATTTTCTACTTGCAGATGTTACATGGTAAAGAAACGATTGGTCACGCGCAATTCTCGTACAATAACAGGGCTACCGTTTGTTTATTGGAAATTATCGTCAACTGCTCGTGGAACTTTTCTTCTGGAACAAACTTTCTGAAACGCCATGTATTTAGAGTGAATATCTTAGACAAGTCTGCAGAATATTTAATTTTCACTGGAAAGGAGAAAAATTTCAGCGAGAGAGCCATTGTGCTTTAAAGGAACGTGCTTTCTTCGTTAAGCTTCCTGTTTAAGTGATTTAAACTTCGCCACAGAGTAATGTTCCCTTAGTCGCCTGGCGAAAAAGCAGCGCGTCGTAATCTCGTATTTCGTGACGAAACATCAGCCGGCCATTAAATTTCTGCGCATTTGCATATCGGGTAGGGCGATCGAGGTTCAGCCGTGTCGAAAGAACATCCGTAAAAAAGTTGACGGATCGATCGGATGATGTACGAGACTGTGAATAATTATAGCTAGATCCGTCATGGTGCTGCACGTCCGACGTTCTAATTGATTTTCCGTGATCATTGGCGCTCGAATGCTCGTGGATCCGACGTAGGCGTTCGCGAGGTAAAAGTTGCGCGAAGAGAAAGAAAAAGAGAAACGGCGCGTGTTCCCGGAAGAAACGAGAAACGCCTCGACTGGGATGCCGAAACGCTCGATGTAGACGATCGATCGAGCGATCGTTGTTGAACTCGCGCTATTGCGCGAATAGCGATTTATCACTGCGATTTATCAACACGCCTCACTGACTTTTCTCCTTGTTACGGTACATTTACTCTGGTAATTATCTCGTCTTCGTACCTTTCGAAGAGTGACGCGCTGTTAATTGTGTAAGAACGCAATGGAAACAATGTCCTGAAGGAATTTAACGAAAGGGTGAATTCGCAATCCTCTGCAACGTGACTGATTGCCTTTTATAAATAGATCTTTTTACAATGATTTATCGATTAACGATACTAACAAATTGACAATGTACCAAAGAAACTAGGATTATTCTACGATATCGATCAGAATCGACATCCAGAATTATCTTGAACTTCGATACGTCGAGTCATTTAAACCGAAGGTAGTCAAATTACCAGTACCGATGCCTCATATTACGTCACAGGCTGTCGCGTCCGTTGACAACTCAACAAATACACCTATGGAGAACCACGTTTCGTAAACAACGTTTCCATTTTCATGAAACTCAATCGGTCTGCTGGGAACGAAACGCCCATCAGAGAATTCGAACTTCCTCGAAGTTGGTAAAAAGAGATCCCTTTTATGAGGGCTGACAAGAAAGAGGCTAAAAAGAAGCGAGTCTTTGTTATATCGGGTTTGCTACTAATGGAGAGGCAGCGCATGAAGCGTAATGGATTAGCGAGATTTCAAGTGTAACCATTTCGATGAAACCCGGTTCAAAAGCGATAAACAAAAAGAGCGACTTTTCTTAGCCTGCTGTCTTGACGTCAGGCAAAGACAAAGCGATCAATTTAACACTGGCTTCGTTACAACAGGGAAGAGGTTCCCTGAAATTTAACCCTTCTATTCTTCCATTATCCTCACGATTAAAAAAGAAAAAGCCAGGCGATATTTTAACCGAATAAGAATTTTTACCAGTGTCATGATCGCTATAGACTTTGAAATATTTATGGACTCTACGCTTTTATCTCTTAATCCATTAAGGACCAACGTTGCGTTAATACAACATTTCATTTGCAATTTTTTTTTTTTTTTTTTTTTTGACAATTTACATTATCCAATTCTATCTTCTCACGTGACGACTATGAAGTCGTTCCAGGAATCCTTCATACCTTTTCGCAGCTACTCCTTGTAATTAATTTTTAGAATTTCGACCGACGTTATTAATTAGTAAATTATCGTGCAAGGCGTTGCAGGTAGTAAATATTCGACCAACTCGCAAGATCGATCACTTCCATAAGGAGATTAACAAAAATTATGCCACTCCTTCCTTCTTCGTATAACTTCTGGCGGAAATTTCCAATAGAGGAGCGAGTTAAAAGAAGACTAATCGCAGAAGAGAACGCGTGACCAGCCACGAACGTTATCAACGCGAAGCTATCGAGCTCGATATAAGAAGCTTCTGTAAAAGTGGGTTTATTGGCAATTATTCGGCGAAGGTGGGGTACCGGCGATGAAAAACGGCTTGTTTCAAAAATCGGTCGGTGTCACTTTTATCGTCCGTCATAAAAACCACTGCAGACTCGTGGCTCGTTGACTAATTCGTAAACAAGAACATCGCAAGGCTCAGTATACGATACGGTCGAAATTATGCATGGTTATAAAACGTCATAAAAGCCCATCCCTTGACCTGAAAATTCAACGTTACCTGCCGTGAAACGAAACAGAGAACGAACGAACGTACCTCTTTTAATTCGTCGATTCGTGGAAATCGAATTACAAATGATCGGCTCGCACCGAGACGCTAAATTCATTCGTGTAGCTGTATTTTGCGTTACTCAACCGGAGAAATTACAGTTTGAACGGGGACACCTAAATTGAGGTTTTAAACTGGCGAGCGCCCTACTTCCAGCACGATCTTCGTTCTTTTTCTTTTTTCCTTCTCTCTCGATCGTCATGTAGTTCTGGGGATTACGCGAAAGTCGAAAAGGCAGCAAGATAATTAAAGAGGTTCTTTTAGGCTCTTGGTCTATGAAATCCTGGCGAGATTCACGTGCTTCCGATTTCGCGTTCGAATTTCAGAAGCAGAAAAGAGGTGCTCGAATCGGACGTCTCGATAAATCCAATTCCCTCTTCGCGACTTTAAGAGAGTTCAATTTATCTTCAAATCCCGCCGTTTCAAACATCCCGCTCATATTTTAAAGATCCTCTCGTGTTTCAAGACTTGGATCAGCTTTCCGCTCTTGAAACTTTCCGAAAGATCGCGTTCATCTGGAAATCGCAACGAATTTTCAAAATGAAGAATAGCCAGGATAACCGTGCACCTGCTTCGGGCATTCGCTCCTCGCGAAGACGAGAACCTTTGAAACTTCCGCTCGCCCACTTTATTCCACCTTTCGCTTGATCCTTCCTGTAATAAATTCCTCAACGTTAGCGCGTATTATGTAACTCCGTGTTTCGTAGATGCGGGCAAATACCCGAGCCGTACATATCTGTCGAAATAATTACATGTAACAGTTGTTCCTGTTCTCTAGAAACAGTCCAGCAACGAGTGTTCGCGAAAGATAAATGGTCCTCGCGTGTTTCGGTGTATTCTTGGGGAAACGCGGTTACTTCCAAGACCACCGTGTCGAACAGCAACACGGTCGTGAGTATCTCGCTCCTAAAATATCTCCACCGGTAAAGAAAAAATGGCCACACCGTAGTCAGACGACTGAATCTTATTCTATCGCAAATATAAATGTTACCAAATTTGATATCTGTAGCGGCACTCGGCAACGGTGTATATCGTCGAGGTGCCTAATGAGCTATCAATATCCCAACGGTGCTTCCGCCGAATGTTTGAGAAGGTACGCGTCGCGGAAGCTTAACAAACGCGTGGATAGTAGGGATATTGAGGGACAACAAAAATTAAAAAATCCACCCTGATCGATAGTTAGGTTTGAACCAGGAAGCGATAAAGTCGAGGTGTAACCGTGTAGCGAGATTGACTAGCGAAACCGAGAGCGATAAACGACGCGATCAAAAGAAAATTGTTGTTAATAAATACATCGTTGACCTAAACACCGAGTGATAATTTAACGCACTACAGCCGATATCACCTCATATCTTACCGTAAAATTTCCGATGTAACGTAAACGTAGTAGAATTCCACGTTTATCGTAATTTACGCGTAATTTCTCTTTTCGATTTTACGTTAGCAATTCCTTAAAACATGGAAAATCCTGTTTGTTCGTTAAAACGAGAGTAAGCTTGAAACGCGGAAATACGAGGATCGCAGCAAGGTTAATTTTGCAAACATTATTCAGATTCAGCTTTTAGAAAACCTCCGACCGAGTTGTTCGACGTATCGTTCGCAGCACGGCAAAATGCAATACGTCATTTTTACGAATCAGTTTCAATCAAACAGCGTTTATTGGAAGACATTATTCGCTTGGTAATTATAAAAGTACACAGAACAACCGCAATCTGTAATACAGCGTATCGTCGAGTTAACGAATATTCCTCATCCACCTAAAACCGAATCACGTTTATTTCCGATGTGGCGAGAAATCGACCTCGGTCCAGTTGTTATTCCGTATCGAACCGACTGCTATTAAACGCGCGTGACGATCACGTTCATTAAGTTGGAATTTCTTTCGCCCAACTTTTTGATCCGCTGTAGATAGTTATATTTTTAACGTATGGTCGGTGTGTTTGTGTACGTGTATCAGTTGGTTAACGAGATAGCGGATGAATTTCGGAATTCGCGCTATTTCGCCCGAAAATTCCACGTAATCGAGTTTCATTTTTGCACTCTAGAGCCTTGCACAATATGTACCGGCTGATTTCACCTGCATTATTTAAATAAAATATCGACGTTTCTCCTCTGTTAAAACCACCGAAGCGCATCGAAATGAAATTATTCGTAGCTCCGTTTTATAAATCAATGAAATTTTCCAAATATATTTTGCATTTATTTATATTAAGCTTGCGTCTATCCGCTCGAACTTCGACCGATCGCATTTTCATTTACAGATACGCTGCTGTATCGCTTGCGTCGCTTATAATATTTATCGCGATTTAATTCAACGAATTAAATTTCTTTCTGTGTGCTTTGAATTTAATTTCAAGTAATATATGAAATTTTCTTTGTAATTAAACTCATATTTCATCACATTCACCACGATTTTAGGATTAATCCGACCACATATTACACAGTTACGTGTACATCAGAGTACAGAAGAATCGTACTTATTCTTATTTGTGTCACGTTTTCCGATGTATGAACTTACGCAGGTCGATAATTTCTTTTAGGAATTGAATATCAACCGTGTACCTGGATAACGAAACTGAAAACTATACGTAAAGCGAAATCGACGTTGGCTTCTGAAATACTCGTCATAGTATACTCCATCGTATAGCATATTCACCGTGTCGCTTTCGAAAGTAGAAAGGGAACGAAGCTGTCGGACATTATACCGTAACAAACGAACACAAAGGCGCAATTATCTCCACCAAAGTTCAATATCATGTTTGTCGTAATTGTGCCTGATATTCACATTTCATATATTGCAGAAATACTGTTTCCTTTTAGACGAACAAGGATGATTTTTAAAAACGGAGTTATTGCAATTTTCTTTGTAATTGTCGGAGAAGATTTCGATACGCTGAAAATTCGAGTTTGACGATAATAAATTCAACCATTGGGTTCAACCATCCATCCATTCATGTTGATGTACATATCTAACAACCTGACAGACGAACATTTTTCATATTGTCTCCCTAACGCGTCGTTCGAGTATAATCAATCTTGAAAACGAAAAACAGTCGGAATTCGTCATGCTATTCGAACAAGCGTACGTCTATTCAAAGACGCGAAAAAAGAACAGATGCGTTGCGAAAGAAAATTGCACAAAAATACTCGACGATGCAGGGATATCGGATTAAAAAATTCTTGCCGAGAGATACGTTGCAGTCGAGGCCATCGTGAAATGGAAAACTCATCAACGACTTTCGTTAAGCTGTTGTAATCAACTTTACCGACGCTTCACGGTAGTTATTGATATAATACATTGTGCATGTGCAACGTGCGACGTGTATCGAACCGGGAACAGGTTGTCTCATTTAATCAAACGAAAAAGTAAAATCGTGTTGCGAGAGGACGCTTTAATTATTAAGCTTTCTCCTTCATTTTATTTCTTCCATATTTCTGATACTTCTTGCATCTCTTTTATCGCAGACTGAAAGAAATAGCAATCATAGAATCGCGACACTAATTAGAATTACAATTAGTTAGAAAATGCTATTAATTTGGTTGAAAGAAGATTAGAAATAAAAGTCCACGTACTTAATTCATCAGAGACTATTACGAGTCCTTTTATTATTTTTATTATCATTTATTACATGTTCCTCCAATTACCGGTTTAACATCCATAGTGTGTCCTTAGAATATGAAGAAACTTCGAATCGATAACGTATTTAAGAATGACACATTGTGGACGAATCATCGTGGAAACCTCATCGTGCAATATTAATAAGATGTTATCGGTACGGATGAGCGATACATAGGCAAACGCAAAATCCTTCGTACCGTGTTTGTCACCGCATCGTTATCAGCGCTGTCATCGTCGCCACGGTCTTCTTTTCTTCTAACACTCTTTATCTTCTTCTCGTAATGGCAGCTTGCGTAACACCGATGTTATCATACCACGCGATTGAAAAGTTAGAGAAAGCGTGAGTCGTTACTTCCAATGGTAAAAGATTTCCTGCGATTCTTTCACCGTTTGGCTAGAAGAAAACTTATGAAAACTTTATTTGAAGAGTCGTGCAAGACGATTGAGATTCTACGGGATTACGAGAATTCCTCGTCTGCAGGAAACTCGCTACAGGATTAGATAAAAGTTATTTTTTGAGATATTGCGGCAGTGAGATTTTGCGCGACGACGAAACATCGAGAATCGAACGAACGTTCGTGCTGAATTATCGTTACACAATGTACAGCGATTCGTAGAATGCGCGTGGAAATTTAGTTGCGTATGTCAGCAATGAGTTGTACGCGTGAGATATTCAGCGAAGAAATTCTAAAAGATATTTTGATATATCGAAAGACGAGCTCATTCTCGATGACGTTACAACGAAATTTATCAGCAATAACAGACCACTCTTGGAGAAATCGATCAGTTGTCTAGAGGAACATGTTGCAATCTTATCGAGCAAATTCTACAATTGACCGTAGCCGATGCCGTAGTAAAATTTAAGACGAAAAAGGAGATTCGATCGTTCCACGAGATAATTAAAGTCTGCAATTCTCGCCAAGTCAGCCTATAAATTAGTTTCTACCATTTACTGCTGCTTAATTCAGACAAGGACAATCTAACCTGACAATGAAATGCGCTCTTCGATAGGTTGAGCAATTTGTTAAACGTGGTCGAGCAAAATCAAAGTACTTCAGAGTTCGATTCTCATACTCTGGTTACATACGAGCAAAGGTATGCTAAATTACGTTAAAACGAGAAAATTATATTTCATCGAAAGATCGATAGTCGTCATGGAATAATTCTGTTCTTCGAATAATTCGTTAAATTTCGATTTCGTCTTAAAAAAAAAAAAAAAAAAAATTGAAGAAGTACTCAACACGCAGAATTCTAAGAACCGTTCAACATCCATTTTTCTTCGTGGAATTTATACAGAAAAAGGTAACCAATGGTGAAGTTTTACTAAATAGCCCACGACAGCGGAAAGTAAGTTATTGTGTCAAAATTTTCGTCCACGAGTAATGGCCTTTTTATTCCGACGGAACTGCCTCGCAAGAACCGGAACCCGCTGTCACGCGCAGCCCTCGAAAGAAATTCTTCCTTTCCTTTTCCGGCAACCCTTCCCGGACAAGTTAAGATACCGTAAATCTTGCTGATCCTCCAATGAATAGCCATTGTTGAAATAATATTTGGTAAAATGCGCGAGGGAACCGAAGCACCGAATGCAACCTAATTTTTTAGGACAACGATTTTTCAGAAAATTTCCGCAAACGTCTTATGAAAGATTCTGATAAAGCGGCAAAGGACACAGGCACAAATTTACAAGATTACGTGGAATCGCGATATAAGATAAAGTTAAAAGGTTCAGAACACAGGATGCCAGCAGGCAAGCTCGGTTTCCAGCATGCTTTAAACGAAAGCGTTGTCGTTTCAATCAGATTCAAAACGTTCCCTGTAGCCCTATCAGAAAATACATTATCGCTTGGTAGGTGACAGGATGCATTTTCGGGGACGAGAAAAGGCAAGAGGTCGAGCCATACCAAAAGAGAGAAACCTAGGAAATCGAGTTATCAGTGAGGTATCTACCTTTCCTTTTGCCATTTTATTTCACATTCGCTGCGGGATATAAATACGGTTATCTCGTCTCCTCCCCTTTGCATCCCGTATCTCCAACTTCAAGAGATTTAATGTTACTTAATTGAGAAGCTTCCTGAAAAAAGAAAATAATCTACAGATGTACGATAAACATCGAATATACTTCCCAATCAAGTAGAACTCGACGAACACTTGAAACATTGGCAATTAGACTAAATTTTTCCATTATTGGCTTCGTTGTTAACTGCCAGTTGGAAGCTACACGCAAAATTGTTCGCTTATCACGATCGGATAACGATGACAGTCGACCAATACTTTTCTTTTTGCCATGATCTTCGACATTTTTTAAGAAATTACTTACTTATGACTTCATCTTATTACTTTCGATATTTTTGCTACCGTTGCTGTTTTAGTTCAAGAATTTGCTTTTTGTCAAACTCATACTTACTAACACATACTTACAAATTTATATAATATTGTCCTGTAATCTTTACTCGTTGATAGATCATGAACTACTCAGCAATTTCTAGACATACTAACATTTCGTTCTTAAAATAAAACAATTTTTTTTGTCACACACTAAACCTCATAATATTTTTAATTATTTTCAACGAACCGCATATCCTGAGCTCATAATGTTTTGACATTATACGTTACAGACGAGAAATGTTACTTGACGAGGACTGTAATTCAATCATTACGAAGTTTGTATTTATTCTACGAATATAAAAAGTAGAAGATTCTTTAGGAACTATTGTAGCTCTCGATTTAAACGCTCCTAACATTGACTCAAACATTATATTTTTATTATATTTATTCTTTCTTTATTATATTTATTCATTTCTTTCAAAAGGATAATTGTACCCTGTCTATTTTTATTTTCGTATTCCTGTAGTTATCATTCGAATTACTTCATTTGGATAAATAGTACAATACGTTTCCCATAAACGAATAAACGTCCATGATTTACTGATAAGAGTAAGAATTGCGATTCGTAAACGAGTTTAGGTCGCATTCTCAGTTATGTACCACGATCTAGCTTGTTATTCCACACGAATGGGTTGGATACGTCGAATGGAAAGAAACGCGAGCCAAAGAAACGAATCGGTTGAACGCGTATGAATAGATTGCGTATCGATCGATACGTCCCTTAACTCGCGCATCTATTCAATTCCTTTGTGAAAGATCAAACCAAGGCGATCTCAAACACCTGCTCGATGCCTCCTCGTTCACCTTAATGTACACTTCATTTATACTCCAGTGAAGATAATACGGTCGGATGTAGCTGTAATGAGGTCGAAGGTCGGTTCTATCTGTACGAAACGACGAAGCAAGCCCTGCCACGGAGATTCACGTGTTTCCTGCTGGAATTTGCGACAGAGTCGATTATTATCGACCGGTATCGCCGATCGTCTACGAAATTACCTCTGATTAATAGTTTCATTCCATTCCCTCGCGTGTTCTTTAGATAACTGCTGCTATCTTTGTTGAGAATTGTGGATCTTTGGTGCTGAAATAATGTTGAAGGAACATTGAATATACACTGGGGTGTAATATTAAAATAATAATATATTTATTACAAGAAGGATTTCTCACATATTCTTCGATTCACACTTGCACGTGTCTCCGCACTTTCTCTACACTCGACTGCTAACCGACTCTTCTTCCAGATGCTTCCAAACTACTGCCAATCGTCTTTTGTCCTAACTAAGGCCTGGACGCTTACACACATGTATCCACACACTGATACTCACATACAAGTAACTCTAATACGCATTTAACCCAGTCCAGCACGGAAAATTATACATATCTCAACAATCTTTATCGTAGGAAGCAACGCAACATCGAGATGTACGAAAGTCTGTTCGAAAAAGGGGAGAGATATAACGGAAGACGCGAAATCAGTGATAGTTTGGATAGCAAGCTTGTCCTTTTACTATTCGCTTTAAAAGATTAATCCTTTCACGGTGGATACACACGAATTCTCAGCACCACGGTATTTTAACAAAATAACTCGTATCTAATCCCGTAACGAGGTTGCAGCGACCATTCTTCTTAATATAATCCTAGTTATCTTCCCTGTTTCTGGAGGTAAATTTTCTGAATCTTCTCTGTAGACAAATAACGAACGGTTGTGAGTGATAATCAACCCTTTTTGTTTCCTATTTCTGCTGAGCATTTCTGCAGTATTTTAAAAAGTATATTTCCTCACAGGCTAAGAAGAAATTCCGTTTTGAAAAAAATGAACAGAGTAAACCTGATAACTTGTAGTATATTCAGGTTGGAATGCAAGAATAGAAAGAGACAAGCTAAATGTTAGCAAATATCGAGCCACGGCTGAACCTTAAAACAGCTACGCAAATATTACATGAGCTTCCCTTTTTTCCTCTATTATCGATCGTATCCCTGGAGAACAAATAGTTGGTGAAATAAAATTCACAAGTGTGTCAGGTCACTTAGAGCACACAGAATAGAACGCTCGAAGCTCTCTTCCTGGAAATTGTGTCTCAGACTGTCCGACACTGATTATTCCAAGTCCACTTCCGAATATCACACAATGTACGACCTGCAGTACCGTAATTAAAGCTCTCCGGAAACGTATATATCGCATGCAATCAGTATCGTACGAATTGCCTTCTAATAGTCGACTCCTTTGACGGAACTGGAAGATTTCGTAGTTGGAGCGCATCGCGGTCTATTGTCGGAAGAGGAGCTGAGACGCGGATATCCTGCGATCGAGCTTTCGAAAGTTTCGCCGAAAATAATCGCAGCTCCCTCGTTGTAGCATTCGAAGCGTCGTTGTTTTTTCCAAAAGAAGAATAGTTCGAAAGTGGATACTCCTCGTCTCGTTTTTTTTTGCTATTCGTCGGTCAACACGAGGTGGGAGCTGTTGCGCTCGAATTTCGTTGCAAATACAAGGTACGAGGTAAACAAAGTTTGAATCGTTGTAGTCCTCCCGAATTCCCCCGTAGGGTGATGCGTGAACGTTGAAAGTTTCGTTGATTTCTCTGCAAGATTCCAAGAGAACAGCGCGAAAATTTCATTGGTATTTACTATCCTTTCTTTCACGGTAGAAAAAGTTTCATTTTGTCCGTTGCTATTATAGGAACAAATTTATTAGCATTAGTAATTTGACTCGAGCTTTGTAAAAATTCATTAACGATATTAATTAAATCGTGCGTAGGAGGGCAACCTTGAAACCAGTGATCTACAAATTAATCCATCGTAGCGGTAATCGTTTGAAAGTTGCGCAGATTTCGATCGATACAGTGACAGTGACGCGATTAAATGTAACAAGATTTACGACGAACGGAATTTCCAGTTGCAAACGCAATTGCCGTGCGACGAGCTTCACTTTTGTAACTGAAGCACCAGATTATCGAGCGATTCAGCGATTTTTGGTTTTTGTTTCCGAGCGAAGAAAATAGTTCGAATTTTCCTCGTAGCGGACTTGCGTTATGTAAAAACAAGTGACTTTGCTTTCGATGATAGATCTCGATGACTCTCGATGTTGCGTTTAGCGATGTCGCCCAGCTATTTCCATGGGAGGATCGAGTTGGTGAAGCAAAAATTTGAGAGTTTATTCGTAACTTGGTACACGCGTATGCGAGTGAATATTCGCAAAGCTTGGACCATTCGGTCGATGCGCATAGCTTGCATGCCATTGATGATTAAAATTCGCTTTGTTATCATTGTCGTATTACTGGCATTTGGAATGTAATAAATGTCAACGTTCGTGCACGAGTGAACAAATCACTCTATGCGAGCAATATGATGATTCGAATAATCTGATAACTTTAATTTTAATATCAATTAAAGGGATTAATACTCGATACTGCAAGAATGAATGATTTATTATCGATGGAATAGGTATGGCGCTATAAAAGGTTAAAGTTTATGTGTTTCGTGTAATTCGCGGCACACGATGAAATATAAGCAGCCAAAGAACTCGTTGAAATTTGCGCATATCCAGAATTATTTCTTCTACTGGAAGAATGAATGATTTATTATCGATGGAATAGGCGTGGCGCTATAAAAAGTTAAAGTTTAGGTGTTTCGTGTAATTCGCGGCACACGATGAAATATAAGCAGCCAAGGAACTAGTTGAAATTTGCGCATATCCAGAATTATTTCTTCTACTAGAAGAATGAATGAATTATTATCGATGGAATAGGCGTGGCGCTATAAAAAGTTAAAGTTTAGGTGTTTCGTGTAGTTCGCGGCACACGATGAAATATAAGCAGCCAAAGAACTCGTTGAAATTTGCGCATATCCAGAATTATTTCTTCTACTGGAAGAATGAATGAATTATTATCGATGGAATAGGCGTGGCGCTATAAAAAGTTAAAGTTTAGTTGTTTCGTGTAATTCGCGGCACACGATGAAATATAAGCAGCCAAGGAACTAGTTGAAATTTGCGCATATCCAGAATTATTTCTTCCTTTGTCGCGTATCTTAAAAAATCGTGTACAGCATACGATACAAGAAATGAATTCTATTATCAGTTATTTTTCGCAAATAAATGTTTGCAAAAAAAGTAGCAGAAATAATAACAAGCCTGAAATAAAGTTGGAAGAATTGTCACGTTTCTCTATGCCTAAATTTTACAGTAAATTAGCGCAGCTTTTGATTAGTTCTTTAAAAAAGAGCACCGCTTCGAAGGAGATTGTGTCTATGTCGTGTTCGTTTCTAAATATGTTACGGCTGGCCAGAAATTGAAAATCAACGCTGGCAAGTCAACTTCGTTTCAGTGATTCAATTAATCGAGTTGCACGGAAACGATCAAATTTCTATTTCAGTTCTGTTGCGAACGTTTGCTTCAATTATATTCCGTCATACGCGACGCGAATTTTCTCGTCTATTTTATTCAAAGATCCAATTTGCTCGGAGTATTCGCGAGTAACACGCGCTGCACAAAAAGGAGCGACGATCGTGTAATTTAGTTTGGAAAGTTTAGTCCACTGAATTCGAAGCAGTTAGAATTCCTCGAGCTCCGCCACTCGTTCTTGCCATTCCGGATTGTCGTCAGCCTCACCGACGATTTCTTACGACAGTTCTGTGATACTCTACATTGACACTTTTCATCGAAGTAAATGACATTTTCGTGAGCCGAATGCGAGTTTCCTTTTTGATACGATAAACTACTGACGAGACTTCAATCTGGTTTTCACAAGGAATTTGATTAAAATGCAATCTATCTGTTAAGGTTATTCGATGTATGCGGAATCAAAGAAACGCGTGAGTAAATTGTAAGGTATTGTATGTATATATATATTGTGAATATTAAAGTACAAAGTGTGGAATACAATGTAAGCTGGTCCAGATCCGCACGCTAGCAATGTTCCTTATAAAACGAAAGAAACTTTTCGGACGACTTAATATGATCGATTTTTAGAAGTCTCGAAAACCCATAAAACCTACGAAAGATATATGTGAGAATTATTTGCTTGGAAGTGAATCCACAAATTCAGCAATATCGTACAAAGCAGTAACGTCGAGTTTGAAAATGATTGAATCCTGCGAGAAACTGGTTTTAAGGGCTGCAGAATTTGAATGCGGCGACGGGAAAGAAAAAAAGGAATAAAAGTTTGCGAGTTCCGGTATAGAATTCATTGAATTCCGCAAGCTCGGCTTTCAATGGCTTCAATGTTCAAATGTGAAACTGTAGGAAATAAAAGCTAGGAAACACCTGCGAGCACGATCACAGAGATACGTTATTTATTGAAAATTTAGCTCCTAACGTCCCTTAAAACTGAATATTGCAACAGTTAAAAGGAAAAAGGAGTAAAAGTTCTACAAGTTCTAGGTTTCACCGAATGCTGAAAGTCTCACGTTCCTGGAATTTAAAGTTGCAACGGTTCGAAGCAAAAGAAATAAAAATCCTCTGACTTCAAATCCTTGATTTCATGGATACTGAAAATTCTGCCTTCAATTTGTTTAAAAATGATGACAGTTTGAGAAGGAAAGAAACGAAAACCCTACCGAATCTCGAGAAGAATCGAGAATTCGTTTCACACGAATCTCCGTTCTTTTATTGGTAGAATTCGAATATTATATAGTTGAAGACAGAACGAGTGAAAAGTAGATGAATTCGATGAATATTGTCGAAATTTAAATACGTTGAAAAGTTTTAGTTTGAAATATGTATTTGTAGTACCGATGGTACGTGAAGGGTCGTTAATGGAATTGTAGAAGTAATATTGATATTGTAAGAGCTTATTGGAAACGTTTAACGTGCAGTAACGAACCACTGAAGATAGAATTGGAAGTGAATGCTCGATGATGGATTTTCCGTCAATTTTGTAGGGTTCGCTATCGTGGGGCAGAAATGTTAATTAGTCTGTAACGAGAGCACGTTTAATCGAGCAAGAGTAAAAACTCAGGAATACTATAAATCGACTTGTTCGAATTAATTAAGCGAAGCAGTTCGATAACAATCGCGTCCAGATTAAATTGAATGCGTCATTCAGGAAGATCGATTAACAAAAATTCAATTGCTTCGTACTTTCCATTTTCTTCGTACATCTACGTGGACGGTGATATCCCCTTGGAGGTAGTCATCCACGTGTTATTTAGCAATTAAGCTAGAAAACCGAAAATTGTCCAGCTGGAGGAATTGTAAAGTACAAAATTAAATAATAATAAAAAAAATCTACGTGGACGATGACATCCCCCTGGGGGTAGTCATCCACATGTTATTTGGCAATTAAGCCAGAAAACCGAAAATTGTCCAGCTGGACGAATTGTAAAGTACAAAATTTAATAATAATAAAAAAAATCTACGTGGACGATGACATCCCCCTGGGGGTAGTCATCCACATGTTATTTGGCAATTAAGCTAGAAAACCGAAAATTGTCCAGCTGGAGGAATTGTAAAGTACAAAATTAAATAATAATAAAAAAAATCTACGTGGACGATGACATCCCCCTGGGGGTAGTCATCCATGTGTTATTTAGCAATTAAGTTAGAAAACCGAAAATTGTCCAGCTGAACGAATTGTAAAGTACAAAATTTAATAATAATAAAAAAAATCTACGTGGACGATGACATCCCCCTGGGGGTAGTCATCCACGTGTTGTTTAACAATTAAGCTAGAAAACCGAAAATTATCCAGCTGGACGAATTGTAAAGTACAAAATTAAATAATAATAAAAAAAATCTACGTGGACAGTGGGAATGAAAAGTAATAACGAAAGCAACAAACACCCATTAAAAATAGTAATCGCTTCTCGATAAAACCATAGACGCGACCGATAGTCGCAGATTTTGTGCCCGATTGAAATTGTTTGTAATTACAACTTTATTGGCGCTTTTCTTGAATTACGTAATGTTTCTAATTAAAATTAGGTTTACGTTAGTTCAGACGCAGTTAATTCGCGACCGATAGTCAATCGGCGTTGGATACAAAGGATTTGAACAATCACGAAGCTTCGGATAGACGATTCGGTTAAAGGGACGCTTTGTCGGCTAACAAACCATGGCATTAACGTCAATCCTACTCCGCATCGTTGGACGTTGTTGCCAATATCAAAGTAGTCGGTCAGTCTCGTCGATTATCAATCATCTCGTTATATGTCGTTCCCCCAACATGTCGATCTTCGCGATCCGGGTGATTAGGTGGATAATAAAAACAGAGTAATATGAAAAGCTTATCACATACGTGAATGAACCAGTATCGCATTTGGTGAAGGGAGAGCGTTCCGGGGAGAAACGTATTACGCAGCGCGACGTAGGGAACGCAATGTCTTAATGAACAATCTGTTCAGTGATAAAATAGCATGAGGTTCGAAAATGGGGCATGTATTGATGAACTTGATACTTATAACGTTTGTTACGAATAAAACGACAAAAAATAGATCTTGCCGAGGACGAGTGCGTTAAAACTCCTTTTAGATTAATTTTTAGAAGAATCATTTTTCAAGGGAAATAAAATTACTTTTGCTAATTTTCGTGCGATGAAAACATCGAGCTTCCTTAAAGCGCGGCAAGTTCCCGCGTGGTTTATTTGTCAGTGTCACGTAATCCGGGCAACGCATTGGCGAAGAAGCGAGTCTGTAAACTCTGTAGCGGAAAATTTATCGTGGAAAGAGCTCGTTACACGGCAGAAGGAGCAACGCCTCTGCATGGCAGCACAATTGCTGCGACACAATAGGAGCGCTTGAGAATCATTCGAATGATTCATTCACAGTTTGTCACGTAACGTAGAAAACAAGCAACGATTCGCTTTAACGGAATGGGTAGCCGCTTTCGTGCTTATTCAGGAAACCTCGGAGAGGAGACTTGGATACGAGAATCGAAGAGGATCGAAATGGAAGTAACGATCATTTTCGATGACCCAGCTACGAGAGGTAATCAGAGACCAGTAGGTACAAATTTAGCAGGATATCCAAGCTCGAGACAGCCCAAACGTTGCGCACATAAGCCTGCTGTAACAAGCTTTATTGTATTGGACTAGGAAAGCTAGGTTTAACCGGATATCTATATATCACACCATCTGAATTTCATGCGATGTCCATCTTACACGACCAACGGAATTACAGAATTGATAGCATTGGGAAACTTTAATGCAAACGTTATGAAATATGTTTAACCTCTTGGCTTGTAATATTCAGGCATTCAGGGGTTAAACAAAATTTAATTGACGAACATGGCCAAATTCGGTCGGAATTCGTTTGAAAATTGTAAAAAATTAAAACTAAACGTTAAAATTTTCACGAGTTAAGAAATAAGATTGTTAATTTAATAAATTGAAAATTCTATAAGCTGTTCGCTTTAGAAATGTATTTATTCTGCTAAAAAAATTTCTCGAAATATGCGTCGTTTTATCATTTTCGTTGTTCAACGTTCGACCAGGAATTTCAATAATTTCGTTCGAAGAAACAAGCAGATTTGTTCCAGTCTGCGATTATCTCGTCAAAACACTCAAGGAATTCGTTCGTGAGTAACCTAATGGAAATGCGCGTCTAATGTATTTCCACTCCACACGACTGTCGATCATTCTAAGAATCTCGATATGAATTATGAGACCATTCGTGAGAAATCGCAGCTAAAGAGCTTTGCGGATAGTTTATCATGATCGTTCAAATTTGTTCAAATTTTCTCCACTCTCCGGTGATAAGGAAAACGCGAAGTATTCGCTTTCGAAAATTGTTCTCCATATTCGTGAAAATATAACATCCATCGAATTTATCGATCGCATTTTAATCGCTGATCGTTGTAATTACACATCGAACCTTTTGAATAATTACACTTTTTTTTAATTTTAAAAGTTAAAAATATCGAGATACTCGTGCGAGTATTCGAAACGCAATAGATCAGCAAACAAATTGAGAAGTTCCGAACAAATTTCATTTTATCTACAATTAAAGCGTTTCGAATTAAAAGATTAAACGGGTCGGTAACAAAGGAAAAATCACGCGCAAAGAGAAATTCCGATGTCGCTACAGACGTATCGATTCGCAATAAGATTTATTTCCGTGCGACGCTCCGTTCCGACGCTCGCTTGGCACGATTAGCACAGCTTTTGCCCGTGCTACAGCTTTTTCCCGATTTAATTAATGTGTCGGATACGACGACTTCCTTGCTTAATTACAATGTTAAAGCGTCGCGTTTTCCTACGTTGCCGGACGTTAAAAAGCACGAAAGTATGTTTCCAATCTCGTCAACTTTGCATTTGTCGTTTTGTTTAAGTTACAGATTACCTGGCGGACGCGTGCGCACTGCGTGCACCTCGCACAAACTTTTATCTATTATCGACCCGAACCAAAGCAAAACATTTGCATGTGGAAGGTCGCCGAAAAATAGTACAACATTTTTACCGTGTCAGATTAATCCACGCAATTATTCCATACCTACGGCTATCTACGGGGCGTCGTTCAGAAGCCATGCTGATCATTTACATAAATTAAAATACACGGAAGAGTGTACGATTACGAACGTCACTTTTGCAAATTTTCTTCGAAATTCACGATTATGTATGCTATGATACGATGAAATTTCTATTTCGAACAATATAAATGATTACAAGTAAAAAATACAATCAAACGTTCCTTCATCCTTAATCAGACCTTTTATGAAAAAATACTTGTTTGTAAAATCCTCCATATATTTTGTACATATTTTATACACCGTGCAGATAAACGCACGTTCTCGATAATTTGATTAACGGGTTATTTAATCTCGGCGATAGGATACATCGTGCACATTGAGATCGAACTCTTCTATTTGCCGGGTGAAACGCGTTGTTAAACAACGCAGAATGCCCATTGCCCATGCACCGTAAAACTCGAGACAAATAAAAATAGTCGGGTAATTTGCAAACAGCCACCGACATAAGCGCGTACCTATGTACGTGTGAATTATTCATCCATAATTCGCTTGGCCAGGATTTATCGATCGATGGAAGCATACAGAGAGAGGGAGGGAGGAGTAGCCCTCAGTAAACTGGTGATACGATTCAACGGAATAATTAATTTATGAAATGCACTCGGATGGAAAGGGAAAATTTGGGAATGAGAGAATAAAAGCTCGTTCGATGTAATCTCACTTTTATCAAGGTTTAACGAAGAAAAGCACTACTTCGAAAAACGCTTCAAATGAAACGATTTAAAAAACGTGAAGGATTACCGAACACGTTTATAGTCTGCCAATCTTTTTAACAAAAAGAATTTCTAGCAAAACCTTTTTTGGGTCTTTGATCTTTTCTACATTTGGAATCATCGAAATTGATCACATGAAAATTTTGGAATCACGCAGGTACCACCATGGAAACTTCTATATTATTAATCCGATTCGTCTGATACGGAACATTGTACTCGTCCCAAGCTAACTGGCAAATTAACCAAACGAAATGAGGATTACGCCAGCTAGGAATCCCTTCGTTACATAATAGCGTTATAAACCGTAGCTCTTCGAAAAGCAGTACGTAACATTTACCTGGTCGAAGATTCATAATAATTAGAGCAAAAGTCGATCTTCGGATCTTACGATCAATTGTACAAATATCAATTCTGCCTGTGCAATTATAATCCTCTTTTATATTTGTCGAGAATCGTGAATCTTAATTGCCGAAATAAAAGTAAAGGAACGCCAAGGTTACACTTAGAATTCATATTATAATAGTTTTAGATTTATTTAATAAAGGATTTCCAGGATCTTCGTCGATACACATTTGCACGCGTCTCAGCACTTTCTTTGTCTCACCGTCTTCCATACCACACTGCCAACGAAACAGTTACGTTCATTTGTTTTTAGAGACGCTGTGCACACGCATACTTCCACACAATCATATTCACATACCTGTGTCACTACCACGCGGCTAATCTAGCTTAACACACAAAATTATACAAATCTGAATAATATTTACTCGAACATGTCAATGGACAAGATTCGATAAACGAATAATTCCCATGGTAGGAGTTGCCAATTACCACGTTCAACTGACGTTCAGAGTTGCACTGTGCGTTTTGTTAAACTATTGTAGTATCGTGTTCACATATAATACTAGTCAAAAGTCAAAGGCACATATTTTATACAACGCGATATATTTTTTACAGTAACGAAATTTGGAGCAAGTTAAGATCATTATTATCGATATTTGTAGCATTAATTTTAGATATTTTATCAATCTCTATGTTATTTTGGCAATAATAAAATTAGCAGGCGATACAATATATGTAGTGGTTCCAAAAGTCAATTACGTAACTTATTCTACGCAAACAAATGCTTGTGTATATGTAAATGTCGTATGTAGATTATGGGTACACATACATACATATATGGATTTATGGAAACTTTAGTTGTGCACAGATTGTACGTAATATAGAAAAATATACAAATGCAAAATATCGAAAGTTCGATACTCGTCGTAATATTTAATAAGCGAAACAAATCTCTGCTTTAAAATTCCATTTCCATAGCTTCGTAAAAGCTTCGATATGCGTAAATAAATCCACATTGTAATTATAAAAACACTCTCGTATATAGCTAAGATTCCATTTTATTGCGCGATAAAAGATAGTTCGGATAATAAAAGCTCGGCTTTCGCATCACAGATATACATACACAGACGCACACACTTAAAATTGAAAATTATCTTGCTCGTATAAACGAAGTGTCTATAAATATAAATTCTACTATGCCTATTTGAAATTCGTAAATCGTACTACGTCCTATAATCTCAAAATCACAGGAAATCGCGTGAACGAGCATACAAACTGTCAGGAAGCAGCGAAACGTTTGGTTGGTTATCGGTACAGCAACACGGAACCAGCTAATTCCAGCTGAATCCGCTTGAACGATCGCCAGGATCTTTTATTGACGCGTAATAAACTTTTTGGCTACTATTTTCCATCGATCGTTGCTCTTTCGATCGTTCGTGTTTCATTGCTGATATTCCTGCTCGCGAGGCTCGCTTTTCGAAATAATCATTCGCTGCCTCGCGAGCAACCGTTTTTCAACGCACGAGTTTATCTGACTTTGCTTGTCGGTGATTTCCAATTTCGATGTTTGAACAAACGGTATCGCGACGAAACGCATGTTGCCTGCACGACTCGTCGCTGATGGTACTTGTTATTTTAGACGCGCTCCGGCAGAGAATAAATACCAACGATCTACCGTTGTCTCGATATTTCTCTTTTTGTTTTTGCTGTATGGTGCTCGCTGTATCTCTTCCAGCGAAGTTAATCGCGGAAAATAGAACGATCGAATTCATAGAACGAAACGAAGGAAGAAAACTCGGTAAAAATGTTCCTTAGATATTGTGGCTCTGGGAAATTGTTCTTCCATTAAATCTCAAATGCTTCCGACAGATCGGAAGAATTAGCGCGAGACGTTTTTTCGTACATGAAAATTTCTTCCGAGAAATCGTGCAAAGTGCGAATTATACATTCGAAAAGCTCGCGTTTCTTCGCTGGGTGTCAAGGCATCGCGCGACCACTGCAATTCCTCGTGTTTCGGTTTTCCAACGGGGGAACTGGCTCGCGTTTCGAATCGCCCCTTTATCGCCGCGACGGTGAAATACATTAACGATTCATGAAAACTTCACAGGAGTTCCACCGACGTAACAACGCGAAGTTAGAACGAGAATGCCGCGCAGCACGCGATACACGTCTTTAAACATCGCATTTTGAGCAGGCACTTTTTCTTCCTCGGAACGTGACTTCTCAGTGGAATGCTTCCAAGCGAAGCGTAAATTCGTACCTCTGTTCGGAGGGTCCTTTGAGAAATTTCTACTTCTCCGACGATCCTCTTAACAGAGGAAACCCGTTAAGGATACATGGACTTTATGCACGAGAAAAATGACAAGCACTTGCGGGAAATGGTTTAGAATTTTAGAAGAAATCTAGTCTGTGGCGAATATCGGAATCAACGATTCTTCGAGCAACGTTATACTAGGAAATTCATGGGTGGAAGAAAATACGAGCGGGTTCGTATCAATTTCGGTAGAAATTTCACAATACGAGATAATTTTTACAAATCTTCATCCGTGTGCCGAATTAACTCACGTTGTTTCTTTATTATTTCCGAATATAAGGCGGAAATTAATTTATAACTGATTAATTTATTATCAAATTATGCTTCAAATCGTAATTAAATATTATCGCTGCTCATCGTTTATTCAATTGTTCATTTTGCGTGTTGCATTCGCAGTGAATGCACATCTCTTCGTGTTATCAATATACACAATTATAAATGGAGCATGTGTATGTTGACAAAAGCTATCCACTGCAAATTAAAATCATCGTACGAGACGCAACAAAAGAAGCAAGACACCGTATATATTATATATATACGTAACTTACTTTCAAACTTACTGTCATCTTGAATTAGCTTGGCTCTCGCTGGAACGAAAATATTCTACTTCCATCCGCCATTTCATCCTACAAAGTTTCGATTAAATTCCACGAATAAGATATTTTTCCAACCATTCGAGTCATGCGATTTCTTTAATTAACGTTATTTCGTCTGGAAACATAAAACGTCTCGATGATATCGTTAGACCGCGATCATCGTCGATGCACGCATTCTTCTCAAACAATTCCTCGTAAATTCTTCTATCGCGTTTCGTATCATCTCCTCGGCATTGTACGCTAGAATCGTGTCGCGTTTCCAGAAGTTGTTTCATCGCGGCCCCGTTTCAGCGTCGGCAAATCGTCCCTCGACCGAGATTCGTCGTTTCGTCGCGAGTTTACGACAGCCCTAAAGCTGTGTCGCATAAATTCCGGAAAGGAAGACTGCTCGCGCGACAGCCGGCGGCGCGTCCGTGAGAAATTTCGAATCGATGGAATCGGGCGCCGATATGACTATCAAAGCTTCCAGGAGATTCAGAACCAACGTTGTCCGACCAAGCGTCGGATGAAACCGCGTCTCGATCTCTCCGATTGGCGTTAGGTTAGAAACGGAATGATTAATCCATTCACGTACCAATTGTTTCACGCTAAACGTTCCGTGGTACAGTCTGTGACCACGAGTCTACGATAAATGCGTGAAAAATGAATGGATTAAAACGGAAAGAAAAGTTAGAATCACAGACATTGTATGTCAAAATTTATCTCGAGACTGGTGATTATTTATACTATCTCTTTGCGATACGTATGTTTGTCGATATTATTAACACGTTGATTATCATCGATAGTGGCGTTACTAATTCTTCTTCTAAATATGATACGTTTTATGGACCACCAAATTGTCAACAATGTTAACGATTCGAATAACGTTGCGAGTAAAAAGTGTGCAAATAAAATATAACATTTTGCAAGAATTGAATGTTACGCTATAGTATATTTCGACGTAGCTCCTAAACAAATTATAGAGAATTCGCGTGGCAGCCAACGTGTTAAAAAAGATATTGAAATAAATGTTTCGCAAAAATACAGTTCTGTAAATATTGAATTTAAAGCTTTGAATGGCTCGATAGTCGCATATACGTGGATCGTATATTTTTACGTTAGTTTCTCTCTATTATTCTTTCTGAATAATATTTTTATATGCGAACATGACGTCAAAATATTATCTTACAGCTCCAGTTCCATTTTTTTTCCTACATTCGTCGCTCTTTTCTTAAAATTTGTCCCACTAAAGATCTACAAGGAACTTCCAGCGAGTAATCGTCGCTCAAACACCAAATCGCCCAACTCTGCTACCACGGAACGAGTCGAAGTTAGGCCAAATGAGACGCAAGCCAGATCTCCAGAGGAGATTGTCGTCCACGTAGCAGCAGTTCCATCAGAAGCTGCTAGTTTCGGTAATTGGTCCGTCCCACGGGGTATCGTCGGAGAACTTTTAAATCGGTTGACTGCAAGCACAATGCTGCATTACAGCGGCATATCACGTTGATATTCGCGTGGGTCGGTGCAGCACGTACGTCAACTCTCCTTGCAATTCTCGAAACAGCTGGAAAAGAGTCGCTATCGTCCCGATGGAATCGATCGAAGTTGAACAAGTACGTGACGTTGAAACTCCTCGTGTCGCACAGTGATATCGAAACGATCATCTTGTTACGAACAATACGCGAGATATACAGAGTCGTGGTACGAATGGAACTTAGCGACGACTCCGACGAATATTTCACGATGCTTCTCTTCCTGACAAATTTTCTCCGTTTCAAGGAAATCTCGACGAAAGATGACATACCTGCGGATGCAACATTCGCGAAACAATTGTTTCTCTATTTCTACAAGGCGCGCTCGATGTAAACGCGTGTTCGATACTCGCGGGTAATTTTCGAGACACAGTCCGAAAGTTTGTCAACCCGCGGGAGAAGTTGGCCAATTCCAACTCGGTCATCTTTACGGCTTCGAATATTTCTTCGAGTCTATAAAAACGTCGACGGCGTAGTTTCGTAAAAGGATCGTCGGGAATTGGGAAACGTTGAATGAAAAAGGCACGGGTTTCTTTCAAGACACTCGCAGAACGATCCCCCATTTTTCTCCCACTTTATAATGCCTTTGATGTATGTACTTGGATAAATTCAGTGTCTAAGTTTTCTGGAAACTTTGTCGGGAACCGATTTTATACCTGGGGTTATGCGTTCGTATCAAAGAGCCACTTTGGCAGAGGACGATCTTCGGATGAATGTAAAAACTTCTATTGACCGTCTTCAAACGATGAATTCTGGATAAGTATCGTATATATACATGTATAGAGATGTTGAATCTCTTGATTGAGGGAACTGAAGAAAAAATCAAAAATATCCTGAAGCTTATATAATAACAACACAATAACAAACCGTGGTACTCTTCAAGGTATTTAAATTAAACCAGAACCTTTTCCAAAACCCTCTTCTCGTTCCCTTCTCGCGAGCGCTCTAATTCCAAGCAAAAAAAGAAAAAGATGTCAGAAAAGGAGGAAGTATCAGGAGCGGTGTTCCACGAGCTGGCCTGTTAAAGCGAATTGGAGTCATAAACTGTACGAAGCCTGTTTTTCACGAAACCAGCCTGTAAACTCGTACGAGTGGTTTAAAAACTTTGTATCTACCGATGAAACGCGGATAAACTACGTAGTTTCCACTTTACATCGAGAGGTAAAAAGTAAATTACCCGTTTGAATATAGTGGCTGTACAGTTTGATATTTATAAAACGTCATGGTAAACAAACGAGGAGAATCGGCGCCGCGAATTAATTTAATTAAAGTTCGACAGACACCGAAAAAGCTTCGTTCGACCTTTAGGAACATACAGATAAAACCGAATGTTCATCGTTCCATTAATCATCGAGTCTGTGGCATTTTCCATCGATCGTCCGCGCCGTGTCAAAGAGGCAGCTTCTTGCGTGCATTAACGAACATCGTAAACTTTTGCATTACACCGCTGTAACCCGTCTCGTTGACGATGATGGAGTAGCTAAGTACATATAGGTTTTTGTGTCAGAAGAAGCGTAACGTGGTTCGTCGTCTAAGATACGAGTCAACAGATGTAGGTAATTTTACCGAAAATTGTGTGTATGTTAGAGCCAAGTAGGTCTACTGAAATACACAGCTTATTGCCACAAGTTGATAAAATATTATTCTCGGCTCCACAACCGTCCAACGAGTACATGATGAATTGCAGTGTCAACTTTTCATCGTATCGGTCACCAACGGATATTAACCCTTTAAGGACGCCACGTTTCAAAGTGGTAGGAATGCGATCGATGAAAAAGATCGTAAATGTTTGCGGCTCGATCGACGTATATTCTTAGAAAAGAAGATGCATCGACATATATTTGCTATTTCGTCGAATACCCATTTTGCATATTACGCGCGTTCTGTGCATATTTGCACCTTTAAACTTCGCATAAAGGTATAAAAACCTTGAATCTAATCGGTTGAATAACATGGATTTATTTACGAGTATACCGACATTCAAAGATCTCAGATCGACTGTAAAACTCTTTTGGCCACAAGGAGCTTTTCTTTTGAACTTTTTCACCGAATAGATTAACCTACTTAAAGAAGTAGATCCGAAATTTTAGGAAAAAGCGGACCTTTGATCTACTTATCGTTCGGAATGGCTGGCTTATGAAAAACCCGGACACGGAAATTCACAATTTCCTGTGCCATTCGCCATCTTTTCAGCGCTATCAGCATACCTCCTTCAATTTACCAAGGACTGTTCGTTCTCTCAAAGTCGCAACCGTTTTTCCAATTCTTTACGATGGAACTTCCTCACAAAAAGTAATTAACCATTTAATAAAACTTCTCGTTTAATTCGCTAAATATCACAGCTGTTATATAGTGCCATTTCAGACAATTTGCAAAGAAAGTGGCACGAACTAGACTGGCAGGAAGACCGTCGATGAGAATCAAACACGAAACGACACGAGTTCTCTAGAAATCTAACAAATTTCAAGGATCTGGCTCTTCGCTGCAGACGAAATCGACTTTTACATAATTGCCAGAATATCCCAGGTTATTTCGAATAATCCGATTGACCAAGCGATCCGTGAGGGTGCTGTTATTCCAGCCAGGAATATCCGAACGAAAATGGTTTTCCAGTCATTGGCCTTTTCGAATTTCGTTCCTGCTCGAGGTCTATCGTTTTTAACAACGTATACTCTCACGTTCGCGAGTATTGGAGCACCTGGCGTAATGTAAAACGTAATAATTGGGCTAAATAGTCGAAGGGAGGATCGATCGATGAGAATTATAGGTTGAGAAGAACGATTCAAAATATGTAAATGTAAATTCTAGACAATAGCGTGCCTATTGAAAACAAGAAGCGTTACCAGGAACATTAACCGGATAACCGAAATCGTTGGATTTCATTGTTGGCCAAATATCAGGCGAGAAACGAAAACAACGTTTCCATTTTGGAGAGTTGCCACTATAAGAGAAGGGCTTGGTGAATGGGAAACGGTAATCGCGAGTTCGACATGATTATTATCGACGTCGCCAACCGATAATCCCGCTCCAAAGAAATCTGTGCCAGTGGGTGAGATTTACGACTCTGAGATTCGTTGAACTTTCCAGCAGATTCCGATTTCGCGTTCCTCCAATAACGAAAATATTATATCTCGAAGTTATGTACGTATTAACCTAATACTTTCATATGGCTACAAAAATTTGCTACCATAAAATAAAACGATACTACGAGCGATACTATGAAGATGAACGTGATAAAAAAATGATTCATTGATCTCTTATATTTTCTTGTTCAGCGTGTGATTAAAAATCGAGAGAGTTGCAGCGTTAATTGGGCGCGTCGGTTGCTCACGGTTCACGATTTCGTTAATTTACAACGTAGCAACTAAAGCATCCTACACGGGAGCATATTCAATATGTTGCGTCTTCGTGCTGGAATGTAATTTTCCTGGTAGACTGTTACGAATTTCGAATTTCATTGCAGCCTGTTTTTCCCGACGATCACTGCTACAGTTTCGTTCTTTTCGCGGGCATCCGATTTAACGTGTCCACCCATCTTGCCGAGTTATCGATTTCACGTACACAACACCCTCTCCCACTTTTGCTTCCACGCGAAACATCGAGTTATATTAGGTCGCGGGAGTCTCGATTTTTTTTTCATAAAGTCACGAATTTTCAACGTGCTATCCGAAATAATCTGCGCAATATCTCTTTTTATCGCGTGCAATGTCACGTTTTCAGGTATCAACTGGCTATTTTGGTCGATTCCTATTAATAATATACGTTATTAAAATATGTATATGACATCGTATGATCTAAATCCTCTCTTAACGTTGAAACACGTAATCCTCTCTTGATAATTTTAACATCGAGACACCGTTCCTCGTGAAACTTGCGCTTTACTCTACAATTATATTCAAACGTTCCATATTACCCTCCAGTGCCCGTTTATCCATAATTTCATTGAATTTCACCAAAAATAAGCAAATGTTCTATGCGTAAAGCGTATCTCTTACAAAGGACGAGCTAATACGTTCGTACTCGATCGACCACTTCCAAGAATACGACTAAATTAGAATCCTAGGATTTCCCATTTAATACCGTGTTTCCAACTTTAAATAAAGCAAAATGGAAGATCAAAGCGCGCAGAACAGCTTCCTATATGAGAAGCCAAGTTGCTAGACGGAATAGAGGATGAGGAAGAACAATGAATCTGAAAGCCAGCGGGAAAGCAGATCTTCCACGTTGGCGTATATCTTCGTTTGATTTCTTCTTCGATTTGCTCGCAGAGCTTGTGCATTCGCGTTGCTGGTCGCGTAATCGATTCATTTGTATCGGTTACGAGACTCATCGCTATCTCGTCGACTGCAGAGGGAATGGTCATTACTTCCGGTTTAACCGGCGGCGCGGCGACGCGAAGGTTTATTTACGCGTGCTACGTCGCCTCGTTATTCACGAGTTCTGTTCACCTCATATACGGAAATGCAGGCATTGTTTCGTCGTAGACGACGGTAACAACTGAGCACTCGCGGCCTTGCTATTATGGTGGAGTAATAATACGTCTTTGTTTGGGTCACGGCTGTATATCATACGAGGTAATAGGATTAATAGAACGAGAGAAATTAAAAGTGCGCATTAATCAGGACGAATAGAGGTGAAACTCTGTGGTCTAGGTTGCGTTTACAATTTTCAATTGTTTAGACTGGAACAATTGAAACAAGTTGCAGAAATAAATTATATGGCGAAGAATTATTAAAAATGCGCATTAATTAGGACGAATAGAGGTGAAACTCTGTAGTCTAGGTTGCCTTTACAATTTTCAATTGTTTAGACTGGAACAATTGAAACAAGTTGCAGGAATAAATTATATGGCGAAGAATTATTAAAAATGCGCATTAATCAGGACGAATAGAGGTGAAACTCTATGGTCTAGGTTGCCTTTACAATTTTCAATTGTTTAGACTGGAACAATTGAAGCAAGTTGCAGGAATTAATTATATGGCGAAGAATTTCTGGCGAGTGTGATTACCATAAGTAAAACACCGAGGGAGTTCTTTGTACGTGCTGGAACATTTTATGGGGAGCCTACATTTTTTAGATTCTTTGATACGTGCGTTCGTGACGGTGCTCGTCAACATTTTAACTTTGAGATCGTAGTCTGCCGAGCTCTTTTCGAATTCTCTTATCACACGGATCTTGGGTTGCTTCGTTAAATATTCTACGTGAAATTCACCTACACTCGGATCCAAAAATTCCTTTGACGACCGGAGTGAAAGAACTATACCTAAATTTTGCCGATCTATCCTTTGTAGGAATTAAATCTGACTTTAATATCTCATCTGTCTGTGGAGGGAAAGATTGGCACACTAGGAATATGAATTAAATTTAATAATTTATCAGCGACGTTTCTGTTCGTGTCGACTAAATAATTGAACATTCAGCAATCAGTCCATTCGATTATTAATGAAAATTCGCATAAGAAGCATCAGTGAAATGAGAAACCAGCGTGTTAAGAATTACTAAGGTTACGTCGGAATATAGACCTGATTCTACCGCTTTTTATTTCTAAAATTAAACACAGAATTCATGCAAACTCATCGCAGCGATAGAAGTGGCAAATCGATCGGTTAGAGTGTTTATTCGTAAAAATAGAAAACTATCAGTTGCAAAATTTTGATGGAAATTTATAGATTAATACCAGGGTGAATTTCTAGAAATTTGAATAATTCTTCGTTAAACGTACAAACACGTGCAAGCTTGTTTTCCTCTTGTATTACGTAACACGTATATTACGTATCTTCTTACACACATTTCATTTTGATTTCTTGGTACCAGTTTCATACATCATTGGTCGGTAGTTGCGGTATAAAATAAGGTCGAGTAACTAGCAATAGCTGTCACATAATTCAAAATTCCAAGAATACCAGTTCGACGTAGCGAAACCCTATATTATTGGTTCCACGTAAATTACGTGAATTTCTGAATTTAATTCCAAGCTATAGGTATTGATCGACGCTGCGTGTGAACCAACTGCCGATGTAACCAGCACATCTTCTCCGGCGGTCGTAAAATGATGTTACAAGGTCCGTAGATGGAGTTTCGCTACGTATTCCCCTCGCTGAACAGGGTATCAAGCGCGACCGTTTCCGCTCGAAAATTGTTCCGCCTTTAATCGATGGTTTATCCAACGAATCAGGTCGAGTTGACGCGACTGTTCTTTTTTTTTCACTTTTAAAACTACACGCGAAGACTAACTAAGCTTTACGATATTGCAGCCGCTGACACACGAGAATTATCGAACTCCGAATGCTCCGCACGGTGGACTATGTTCTACGACAACAACATTGAAATAAATGGCCTCTGTGGCGAAACGGACGACTTTTGCTCAACAAGTATCGATACCACGGTATCGTCCTGAATTCATGAAATACGAATTCCCCTGGTTTCTTCATATATTAGAGATCGTATCTATGCTTTCGCTCTACTCTCTGTTCCGTTCGCAAACATTGCCGGATAACAAGCCACGAGATTAATATCTATGGACAGCAAGTTATTTATCATTTAAGTCGATCTTAACGCGACTAACGTACCGTTGTGTAATGATTTTATTATATATAGAGAATTCCTTTAATATAAACAATATTTAAAATAAGAAGCTTTGAGTATCGTCGTTAATATTTTTGTAAATTTTACATCGTTAATGTGATCTTGTACCATCTTACGTATATTTCAAACTAAACTTTTGAAATCTGTCGTTTCTTTCTTTTTTTTTTTTTTTTTTTTTTTGAAAACTTGAGTGAAAATTTGCTTGACCTTGGAAGCTCGATGTCAAGTGGAAGTTCCACTTTTGCATGTAGATCGGCGTATATTAAAATTTGTAAGCTGCACGACTCTCAATTTTATACAAGAACGAACACGGACCGTATCAGTGATATGAGTCGTTCATAAGCCAGACGCGAAGTAATACGGTGACAAATTTATCAGAATAAGATCTGACCTTACAAACAGGCTAGCGTGTTGTTAAGCGTTTGTTTTATCGTAAGTCTGTTGAAAGTTTGTTGGGAAATCTGTGCTTAATTGTTTTTTTTTCTTTATCTTTTGTAGCTAGATTAATATATCAAATTAATACGAGGACCACGAGTTTATTGGATAAAATGCTGATACGTTTCTACAACTGTCTGCACTTCATTAAAAGTACTCGGGAACTGCACGGAAGAAGGTTATTACCGTGATATTCTTTTTTTTTGTTGTTTTTTTTTTCTTTTTGTAGCAAATACACAATGGTTAATTGTATACTGGACAGAGTTGTGGTTCTTTTTTCTCGGCGAAAATAAAGAACGTTGATAAAGAATGGGGCAAGCGAATACAATGTAGAATATTAGTTTCTCCTTGGACTTATGCTATTCATCTTTTATGCGATATTACCCAGGGACAGAAGGAAACTATGTAATAATACGAAAACGATGTATACGTAATGAGACGTTTCGTTGTGTTTTTCTCGAGGATACATTTTCTAGCACGAAGGAAGAATAACACGGAGGAAGAAAAAATCGCAATAAGAGGGAGGTTTCATTTGGAAAACAGTTCGAATGAAATTCGACGTTTAATACGAAAATTCCACGTGTTGCTGTTGAGATTTGGATTTCTGCCAAAATTGATGTACCGCGGTTATTCGGAACGTTGCAAGCAAATACGCTAATAATATCCTGTCGCAACTGCTACTTTGTTTCCTGGCCAGAACAAGCGTCATTATTCGCCGGAGCGTCTGCTCGTGATCGTTCGTGATAAATGACTTCGTGAAATAGAAGATCTATACAACCGAGGAAAATACATCTTTCAGGGAATTAGCTCGAAATAAAAAATTACTAACTAAACTATTTAGTGTGCAACAATTTCTTCTTCTTCTATAATTTAAATAACTGTATCTGTATTTAATGGCACTTAATTTTTTTATAATAAAGATAGTAGTGAATGTTTAATCAAAACGTTCGTTCAGTGAAGCGATCACTCGTACGGTTAATCTTCGTTTGCTCCACTCGTTGTTCAAACAATAAATTTGCCAGGGTAAAAAGGGGCGGAAAGTAAATTGCTGAAACGCTAAGACGATCGTTTTACGGGTAATTGCAAGGCTATAGGAAGGATGGCCCGATAATGACGATCGATCGGCGCTCATTAGCTTGCGGAGCAACGCGACGCACCGCGAATTTTCTCACGGTTTAAACGTTCGTCATATCGCCATTCGTTTCGCATCGTCTCATACCAGAGACTAATGAGCGCTTCTAAAACAATATGTTTCTGCAATCGCGCATCGACTTAATTCCACTTCAACGGAGTTTAATGGAAAACGAATCGAACGATCGACTTGAATGCTCCTTGAAAATCTTGACGATCGAGTTGGACGAGAAGGAGATCCTTTTTTGGTCCCCGATTATCTCGTAGTTCAACGCTTTAACGAGGATTTCGGCGAACTTTCCGTCGAAGAGGCGACCAACGAATAATATTTCAGCGCAGCGACCCGATGAAAACACAGATAACTCTTTCCATTGGATATCGATAATGACTCGCGTTTAATGAAACTGGAGAAAACGCGAAGCGAGTTAAACGAGAATGAGGTTCTCTCTTTTCCACGAACAACGCGAACTTTCCTCGTAATAATACTCGCGCCCGAAACGATAATGACGATCTTTCATGAGCGAACCATCGTGATTTTCAAACGAGACGTGCAATCTAATTTGCGAGAGTAATCAAAGCAAGGAATTCGTGCTGCTGATTTGAAACTTCGACGATCATCGTTTCGTTGAATTATTTCAGATAAAATCGATGGATAGTCGAGGCGCGCCAACGTTGTAAAGCATTCGAAAGCATTAATTGGAAAAGTAACGTTAGCTTCTTGCACGCTAACTTGCTACGGTGTTGTTATTTCGTCCAATTTTACCATTACGATTCTCAGCCACTCGTATTTTTATCAAAAAGCAACTTCCGAATCAAACGAACTTTACCTTTCTCCGAGTCTTTGCAATTTTTCGCCATAAGCTCTTACCTGTTCTCCGAGTTCTCGAGCAAAACTCTACCAGAGTCGATTACGTCGTTGCCTCGTTCTAAAAAATTGCAAATCTGAATCTTGCAACTTCTAAAAGCATCAGAGTCTCGGGAAACAGCGATGGATTGGTCAAACGATCGTGCGAAGCGATCAACACCAGTGTTCCAACGCTTTTACCAACGGATCGTGCGTAGTCGCTTTCGCTGCATTGAAAATGATCCTTAAACATTCGAGCGACGAAGAACATCTGGTGCAGTTTCGCGTCGAGTTCTCGAGTTTCTCGAGCCGCTTGTTCGGCTTACCAGCGTGGCGAAAGCCACAAGCTGTGGTTGCCCGAAACGTTGAACTCTCAAGTCACGAGTCAACTCGGATCACCGTAATGTTCCTCGCAATCTAACCTTCTCTCCTTGTTCCAGAGTTGTCAACAGGATTCTCGGTTTTCCGTGCAGCTATCCTGTTCCCAAAGATTTACGTTTCATTTGATCAACAAGCGCGTTGCTAGGTTTATTTTGGAAACAGAATGACCTTGGAGAGGTTAATCCTTAATTTATGACGTCGATGAATAATTTATCATATAATACAGCGAAATTATGAAGAAAGTCAGTAGAAGAAAACCAAACTCAAAAGTAGAATTCGAACGAGAGCTGTGAGAAATATTTCGAATCGACTACTATCGAAGAGTTTGCCGAACGACAACAACAATTGTAGTGTAGTCGTAGTTTGTCTAATTAGAGTGACATACAGCAATGTTTTAAGTGTTTCGAACGTTCCAAGAGGTTTAAGTAAATTCCACCAAGTTCTAGTATCTAAATCAACAGTTGTGCTGTTAGGGTTGTTTGGATAGAGAACTGTCTTAGAGAACTAGAGTTAAGTATAATATGATATAGCAGTGTGTTTCTGTATAATTGGAATAGAATTTAATTAGAATGGAATACGGCGGTGTTTTGGGTGTTCCAGTTTACTCGCTCACATTTGTTTAATTTAACGTCTCGTGCCAATTGTACAACAAACGTGTTGCGAATGCTTTCGAAGCTTTGACCGTAAAAGGATCGTTATATATATATATATATATATATAATATAGGGCAACAAAAAGTGATAATTATTTACAAATTCATGCATATTTACTTTTAGGTGCATGTTTAATTAATTATCGATTATTAATTATGTAGCACATTCAAATGATTAATGTTTGCAAGCGTGCATAATATTGCATATTTAATTGATGAAATACGAAGAATTTGGTATCGCGAGCTATCAAAGATTAATTGAACTGTAACGATAATTTAACTGTAATTTTACAACCGAAATAAAAAATTATACTGGTTCGTAAACTATATAAGAGACTATACTTATTTTGTCAGATATAATTATTGGAAATACTTGGAACTTATAATCGTAAGATCAAACTCGTATTACGAAAGCAATAAGAATTTGAGATGGTTCAAACTTCTCGATCACCTTCTCTTTGAGACACACCCTCCATCGATTCATCCGATGAAAGCAACCGGTGCTATACACCACACAAATTGAGTCTATTGTTGCCAATAATGGGGTTGAAATTACTCGTCGAACCCTTGCCAACGAAATCTTTGTACTGCAGATCTAAAAAATCCTCAGGACGCAAAATTCAATCAGAAAGTTTTCAATAGCTTAGCTCGCTCTCTGTCCGTATCGAAACCGCTCAAAGACAAATTTAAATTTAATTTGTATAAAGAAAAAATGCCGGAAGAAACGTCAATTTACGCTTGAACATCGTGAAATCAAAATTGAAAAACGGTGCTTTCTTTTGTTTCAGACTCGCGTGCTCGGGAGGAAACGGGAGAAGACGAGCGTGCAGCGTCGACTTCCGAGTGATCGGGTGTCCGGAAGCGCAATCGTTTCACGGCTGACGGAATGACGTCGGATCCGTCTCTCGTATCGTCGTCGTCGGCGCAGCGATCCTTCGTCTACCCTCTGATCCCCGACAGAATACGACGAACGCACGTTTAATTCCTAAAAGGCGGTTCATACATTCGTATCTCCCCTAAAGACGAACAAATCTCGTGAAAAAGAGAAAGTAAAGACTGTCTCGATAATCTTTCTTCGTGCCGAGTGATCGCAGTTAGATCTCTTGAATCATCAATCGAAAGCCATCGTGCGAATAATCTCCGGGAGAAGATCGTTCGAGAAAAAAGTAAATTTACGAAGGGGCCGAAGATCGTTCGTTGGACGAAGAATCTAAGACGGCTGGAGCAAAATGAACGCCACGATAATAAGCTACGAGACGACGCCGAGCATGACGGAATATCCTCGCGTGATAAATCAGGAGGAGTCGATGATCCAGAATTGCGAGGCTGATCTGCCGATCGTCTCGCTGGTCAATCAGATTCTCTACTCTATCGTCTGCATCGTTGGTCTTCTCGGAAATACTCTGGTGATTTACGTGGTGTTACGGTTCTCGAAGATGCAAACAGTGACCAACATGTACATCGTGAACCTGGCCATAGCGGACGAGTGTTTCTTGATAGGAATACCTTTCCTGGTGACCACGATGAGCCTACGTAGCTGGATCTTCGGGAAGATCATGTGCAAAGCGTATATGACTACGACCAGCATCAATCAGTTTACCAGCAGCATCTTCCTGTTCATCATGAGCGCCGATCGTTACATCGCCGTGTGTCATCCGATATCTTCGCCGAAGATTCGTACGCCATTCATCTCCAAAGTGGTCTCTCTAACAGCCTGGGCCACGAGCGCTCTCTTTATGATCCCTATATTTCTGTATGCCAACGCGATGGAGTCTGATAAAGGAATCAACTGTAACATCTACTGGCCAAACGATCGCGGAGGCCACACTACCTTTACTTTATACACGTTCATCCTAGGCTTCGCCATTCCACTGATTCTCATTCTGATCTTTTATTTCCTCGTAATCAGGAAGCTTCAAACGGTCGGACCAAAGAACAAGTCGAAAGAGAAGAAACGATCTCATCGTAAAGTGACCAAGTTGGTGCTGACAGTGATCACGGTGTACGTTTTGTGTTGGCTGCCCTACTGGCTGATGCAAGTGGCGTTGATCTACACTCCACCCAAACAGTGTCAGAGCAAGATCACGATTACCAGTTTCTTACTCGCTGGCTTCCTCAGTTATAGCAACAGCGCGATGAATCCTATCTTATACGCTTTCCTCAGCGATAATTTCAAGAAAAGTTTCTTGAAAGCGTGCACTTGCGCCGCTGGAAAGGACGTGAATGCCACGTTGCATATCGAGAACAGTGTATTTCCACGGAGGAACAAGGCGAACGCTGAAAGGCTTCAGTCGAATCGACAAGCTACATCCGGTCAATCGAGGATGGAGCTGGAAGACGAAGACGCCGAGAGAGGATTACTGATCAGCAAAACTTCCACGACGACGGTGACCATGACGTCACGATCGAATATTACCATAGGCAACGAGCCGAGAGATCAAACGCAGAGAGAGAAAGACGCGATGAAAAATGGAACGCAATTGACATTGTTGACGCAGGTGTAAAGAATAAACGAAGAAAACGAAGATAACGATTCAACGAAATGCGAACGACGGGCTAACGACGGCCTCTTAATTTTTTCTTTTCCTTGTCACGGTGACCAGACCAGACGAACTAGGATCATCGTGCAAGATGAGAACTGATTTTAAGGAACGAAGAAGATCGATGCCGTGGAACGAATTTTCAGATAACTTTAGAATCGTCGAAACAGCGACTCGATAAGATGGTTCATCGAATTTTTGCTACTTTCCCTCGGGATCCTTGTACCGAAGAATCTGCTCCAAAATCACGTTCGTGTGTCAACCGAATGTAAACGCCCATTTCTGTACAGTTGTCTCGTTCCATTCCTTCGTTGTAGTAGCTGGTTTCGAACATTACTCTCAAAAAGGCTGGAACATCACTGGAAATCGGTCGAGGAAGGAGGCCGAGCATTGCTTGACCCGTGACGCACGTGCCGCCATTACTCCTCTCGGAGAACGGGTCAAGAGCGTGGTCATTCCGTTTAGTTAACTCTACACGCACGCACAACAGCCGGGAGAATAAACGAATCGTCGATGAGTTTGCCAAGCGCAGCAACAGAAGCGCTATCGAAGAACAGAATCCCTTTGATAGAATGGCTGTTGAAGAGGCGAATCTTATTTCTGTACAGAATACCTTCGCTTGAGAGATCATATGAAATTTAATGAAATTCCATTGGTAAATAAATTAAACGAGAAGAAAAGCAAGTCAAATCTGTACATATTATATTCATATACTGTAGTCGATCGATGTATTTATCGATTAACGTCGATGGTTCAACGAAAGGAAAAAGCGAATGGTTTCCGTGCCAAAGATTTCAGCGACACGTTTCTCTCTAGTAAGAAGCACGACGATAGTGCTTCAATGTCTTTACGAACGAGTCTATTCGATCTACGACTGAGAAAGATCGATACAGCATGCCTCGAAGAAGAGAAGAACAAGTTGCCTTGGAGACTCGCGGTTGGAACAGCTTTCTTTCGTATTTTCTTGCTTCCTCGATGTCTCGTTCTATTATTTCGATTTTTATTCACCCTCTTTTCTTACTCGTGACAAGACGCACATTGTGTGGAAGAGAAATCGTGGCGAAGATCGGGATCAAATTGCTCCAAAGACTGTCGCAAGAAATCGTAGCGTATTTTCGTGATTTATCGCTGTATTTCCGATCAGTTTACTTTGTGAAAACAACCTGTCCATCATTTAGAAAGTTAAACGTTTCAGAACGTTCAAATTGAAAAATACATCGTGGACGGAGACTAATAGCGAACGTTTGACAACGTGTTGCGTAGTTATGGAAATTTGCCGCTTTTATTAGTCTTAAAACTAAAAGGGAAGAAAACTGTCGTTGTAGTTCGAGTTTGAAAAATTCTTGTATACGCGCACGATGAGGAGAATACGAAGAGAACATCGTTTCGTCATCCGATGATGGACAGTGTGTTCGTGGATCACGATTCTTGCTTGACTTGATCGAACCTTCGAGACAAAAATGTGTATTTCAACAACACTAGAACTCGATAGTAATTTGAAAAGCGTTCAATGAAGTCGAGCAACGAATGAATCGACGTTATGACCGTCAATTGTCGTATAAAAAAAATAAGACGGGAAGAGGAAGAAAATTGTTAGTCGCTATCAATTTTCTCTATCAAGTTGTGTAAAGTAAAGTAAAAGTTAACGCGTGAATGTATAAAGTTTCGAGAGCTGATCATAAAGATCAAAAGCTGCCTTCGCAAGTAACACGTTGAAGAATCGAGATGGCAATGAAAGGACGGAATCGTGTTTAAGGAACGTTGGTCTTCAATAAACTAGCGATATAAGTAGCGAATAGTCGCGCTGATTGTCCTACGTTTGCCTTTCAATCAGTATATCTTTTGAACTGCGAGGAGGTTTTCATTACTACGCGTCGTTCTATGGCACACAATTATTCTGTTTCGCAAATTTAAAAGTACGATGCTTTTGAACCTCGAGTTATTCTTCTTCTGAATGTATCTACCTCGCGAGGGATGAAATTTTACCCAAGAAAAACTAAATTTCGCCGACTGGAAGATTCATAAAATCAGACTGAAATTTGAATTTCAATGTATTCTAATTTCCGGGATACTCGACGAAACAGAATCGATTCATCGCTTCTTGCGATTCAGAAATTTTACAATTTTTAAAATCTTACAGCGAATATCGAATTTTACTTTATTCCAATTATCGTCATCTTGTCACTTAAATTAAGAATAAATTACCCAAGTGCTATCACCGTTCAGCTATTAAAATAGAATCGATTCGTCGTGGAAACCAGCTCGAGTATAAGATCTGATCAAGCTAACAACGAAACTCATTCTGTTTAGAAAGCACAGTAGCTACAACAGATACACGCACAGTTTCGAACGGGGCCAGTCGTGAAACAAGCTTCAACGTATCACATGCGAGCACAGTTCGTTTCAGCTCGTTAATTTCAGTCTACACACGTGCTCGTAAAAGCCGAGAAACGAGCACGAGTGCAGATCATTATGTGACCTACTCGTAGATAGTCCCAGCGGGGATGCATTTAAAAAATGAACAGGAGCAACGTAAACGTCGTTGTAAAAATACTTACTCGAAATTGCGAGAACGAACGAGAACATCGCGGCGTTCTCGTTCAGCGAGAACAGTCGGATGAACGAGATTGCGATCTCGCGGTGAGAAATTTCCCTTTCTTAATTAAATGTCGAACAAACGTTGATTATCGGATCGTCGATACGAACAGGTTAAACGATATATCGGGGCGAACTTGTTGAAAAGTGTGTAGTCGATTCTCACGGGTTCGCCAACTGATAGTAATTTCTTGCAGTCAACATTGGCAACTTTATACCACGGATGGTCTTTATTTGACGATAAAAGCCGGCACGATACTGCGAGGATCTTCGAGAGCGTAAGTTAAATAACGGAAGCACTCGAAACACGAGCTGGGAATTTTCGAAGATTTGCTTAAAAAGCTATCGAAAAAGCTTCCGCCTACGGGTTCCATAATCGATTTTGCGATAGGAATATGAACATCGATCGAGCAGTTAACTATACGGGATATTCGTTAAACACTGTAGGTAAACTTGATCGATTATCCAATATCTTAATTTCCGCCAAAGTAAAATCTCAATATTTGAAACGATTTGTTGCAAAAGAGATACAATATGCCGCGGAAGATAATCTCGTTTTACCAACTCCCTCTGAATATTCCCGCGCGATCATCGGAATTTCCAGCGTACAGCAAACAACAGGTAAACGCAAAACGGTAATTCAGGTTGCAGAATCCAGGTAAATACAGCCGCGCTTAACGGATTACAGTAGTTGAGTACCTATCTGTAACAATTAGAATCCACCGTCCATAACGAGATGAAGTTCCCTGCTTAAATCATTACGCGAAATCTTGGACAGATTAACTAACTTCTGTCTGTCCGACGCCGCGCAATTTGTCCTTGCGATAGAATAAAAAAAGGATCTGTTTCGCGAGCCTAACGATTTCAAAAAAGCGGAATATTCATATTTTTATAATCGATATTATTTCTAAAAAATCTCAGTCTCTCATTCCACAACTATTTATGCGAAAAATCGCTAAACTTTATGTTTTTAGACGTCTCATAGAATAAAAAAAGGATCTGTTTCGCGAGCCTAACGATTTCAAAAAAGCGGAATATTCATATTTTTATAATCGATATTATTTCTAAAAAATCTCAGTCTCTCATTCCACAACTATTTATGCGAAAAATCGCTAAACTTTATGTTTTTAGACGTCTCAGGGTGTTGTACTTCCTTAAGAAAATAATAGAATTATTCTATGTTTCTTTTTTCTTTTATCACTAAGACACGGAATATTCGATATGGTGAGGTATAGTTTCGCGAGAGATGAACGATTAGGTGTACGTGTTCTACGCAGAAAACGAACGACGGTTCGGAAAATGGGATGAGAAGCTTGCCGACGAATTAATGTTAATCGCCTATGAGCAATTAGCGTATGCTAAAGGATTGTGAATCGGGCAATCAAAGAGGAAAATTTCATACCGGAAATTTATTCCATGACATCTCGTACAAATGTAAATATCGTCCTATCGTACAATTCTCTATGGCCTTTTATTTTCACGAACATAGCTGCCACTGGAAACCGACACGTCAACGGTGTTTCTTTGTCTGTCGAGAACGACCCATAAATCACAAGCGAACTACGGTGATTTTCTCCGAAATGCTACACTTTCTGTCAATTTTACCATTCGCTTTACCATTTCGTTTTATCATTTCTGCCGCGTAAAACAGATAACTGTTTACGAATTACCTAACCGTATTCGAATGACAAAATGGTCACTCGTAAAATAACAAGCTTAATGTCGCAGGGTTAGAAATTAGGTACAGAAGAACGGCGAGAAAAACAACGAAACGCTTTCACGAAGAATTCGCTTTAGTATCCTTCGAGAGTGTCTTCGGTCGAACGTATGTCCGCAGTTTCCCATTTCTTTCACGCTGTTTATTTATTATTGCTGCCGTGGCTTCGACAGGGTTCCTTCCACACGAGGCGTGGTAATACCGTATCCTGATCTCATAACTTGCTCGATAAGCCCGATAATACCTTCGTATATCAGCTCGATAATGTTTCTAATAGCCCTCTAAAGCAGTACACGACACGTATTACACGATTTTTCAAGGGAACGTGTTACCCGCTGTTGATTTTTATAACTTCTCCACGCCAAGTATCACCGTCGTTCGACAGATTTCCAGATGAAACGCGTAACTGTATCACCGAACGTATTTTCTGGGTTCTCGTGAACGAGTGAATTTCGAACGAACGAACGATATCTATCAGTGGAATATAGATGTTTACGGTTGGAAATTTAGATGCGTAGAGATACAAATCTTTATTCGAAATTCGTTCTTTTAATTCTATCTGTAAAATCTTAAATTTGCACGAATACTCGCAGCCTAATTACGATCTGCTAAATTATCGTACAAAGGAATTCTAATAACGAGAAATTTCATTTTGTTTCTAGAATTATTGCGTTGCGTTGTTATAAACCAGGGCAAGGTGAATAGTTTGCCGAAGATATAAAAAATAATAACGTGAAAAAGAAAACTAATGGCTGTAAATATTTAGAGCAATTTCTTTACAGAATCCAAGAGATGCTTGCAATTTTCAACGATTTCGTGACACGATGCACCATAGCGGAGGTTGTTTCTTCGAGAGAATTCTAGATGTTCATCCTTTGGAGACATCCGGTTGGAAAATACCGCTACTTCGGTTCGCAAGCAATATCGCGCCACTTTGGAAGTACTCGGGCGTCTAAATTTATAGTCCTGTGTACGCGAGCGGTGTTTCTTTTCGGATCTCCAAAACGAAGGGCGAAGAAACTTCTTATGAAACTTAAGCACACCGGCTGAAAGAGTTTACCCTGCTTCTGAAATTTAAACATCAAAAAATCAAAATTTTAATTTAAAAATCATTGTGAGACAAGTGGAATTTCTTTCGCTACGAACAAACAAACGCTTTCTATGGAACACGAGTACATCGCTCGGAAGTACATGAAAGCTTCGAAAAATAAGAACCATTGTAAAAAAAAATGTTTTCGTTAAATTTTTCGAAGTCGACGAACAAAATAATCGTTTTGGCGCACGCAATTTTTATCGCGAAATTGTATAAAACACTCGTTGTCGCGAATTCGCTCTTTCTGTACGAGAATTGACGGTATATCGTAATAATCAAACGTATTCTACTCGTGAAATTAGAAATAGACGCTCGAGAAGTCTACACGACGCGAATCAGAGACGCGAACGGTCATTTTACCTATCGAAATAGACAAAAAATGAGATTAGAATAATCGAAGAATCGTAGCATAGTTAAAGTTTCAGTTCGCGGCTACCCAATTGTGTTTTTCTACTCTTAACGCGTTGCTCGAACTCGAGAAAAGAGAAATTCGCTCTTTCCGTGCGAGAATTGACGGTATATCGTAATAATCAAACGTATTCTACTCGTGAAATTAGAAACAGACGCTCGAGAAGTCTACACGGCGCGAATCGGAGACGCGAACGGTCATTTTACCTATCGAGATAGACAAAAATGAGATTAGAAAAATCGAAGAATAGTAGATTAGTTAAAGTTTCAGTTAGCGGCTACCCAATTGTGTTTTTCTAATCTTAACGTGTTGCTCGAACTCGAGGAAAGAGAAATTCGCTCTTTCCGTGCGAGAATTGACGGTATATCGTAATAATCAAACGTATTCCACTCGTGGAATTAGAAACAGACGCTCGAGAAGTCTACACGGCGCGAATCGGAGACGCGAACGGTCATTTTACCTATCGAGATAGACAAAAATGAGATTAGAAAAATCGAAGAATCGTAGCATAGTTAAAGTTTCAGTTCGCGGCTACCCAATTGTGTTTTTCTACTCTTAACGCGTTGCTCGAACTCGAGGAAAGAGAAATTCGCTCTTTCCGTGCGAGAATTGACGGTATATCGTAATAATCAAACGTATTCTACTCGTGAAATTAGAAATAGACGCTCGAGAAATCTACACGGCGCGAATCGGAGACGCGAACGGTCATTTTACCTATCGAAATAGACAAAAATGAGATTAGAATAATCGAAGAATCGTAGCATAGTTAAAGTTTCAGTTCGCGGCTATCCAATTGTGTTTTTCTACTCTTAACGTGTTGCTCGAACTCGAGGAAAGAGAAATTCGCGAAAGAATCAACCCTCGTGTAGAAAAATTTTCTTAAAATCTTCAAAGTCCCTTGGCCGATTCACGGAAAAGAGAGAACGAGAGAAAAATTCATAGATTGGAATAACCATCAAAATATAACAAAAATACCATTTCCAGGCAATGTGAGTTTTCCAGAATCATATCGTTGAGATGACGTGCATCGAAGCTATCGAAGGTATGTGGCGGTCACGGGTAATTACATTACAAGGAACCCTCTTACCAGAGAGAAGAGAAGTACGGCCAATGGGTTCGCTTCCGTCGCGGCGCTATCACGTTACGAAGGCTAAAATAACGCGAAAGGAGGCGTAACTTTGGTGCCGGTCGGTCGTTACGGTCGTTAAGCGGTGGCTGGCCCGCGGAATTCCTATTTAATATCGTTAAACGAAACTGCAATCACATTTAAATTTTAATGTCCGGCGTTACACGGTATACTACGAGGGCGGAACGTTTAATCGCGATGCTTTTATACGGTTAAAAGCGAGACGGAAAACGACCGTAATTTGCTAGTCGAACGGTACTCCAGATTAAAACAAAGTCTCGTTCACGCTGAACGCTAATAGTCAGAAAACGCGAAAGAATAGTTTTCTTCTATTTATTCTCATTATCGCGCTCTTTCTATCCTAAACTTTTCGCATTAAGGATGTATTAACGTCGATACCTTTAAATCGTTTAATTAGTTTCTAAAAATGAAGAAGGTTGAGTGGATGTTATTCTTTCTTTTCTCTTTTTTTTTTTTGCAATTGTTTTATCGTACATTGCGATACTTAGAGCGAGATTGAAATTCGTTGGCGTTCAAATGCAGAAATTGTAGAATGGCAGATGAACGTAGGCGTTGACGATCCTCGCCTTCTCCACGATAATTAAAATCCTCCAGCTTTACGCGTCGGATTTAACGCCACGGCATTACCAATGAAACGCGATGTTACGATCACCATTGCTTTCACAGAGACTCGAGGCCGGTCGTAACGGGAATACAAGGATGCTCATTCACCGCGATCCTCTTATTCGAGATTTTCAAACAAACAATGGGTTCGAAGCGATTCTATGTAGGGGAACGTTGATTATCAGATCATCGGTTAACGAAGACGCGGTTGATTCCTAGCAAGTAGAACCGAAACGCAAGAAGAAATGACACGATAATATCTTTATTTATGGATCAAAATTTTTCTACAGAAATAGAAAAGTCGTAAGAAAAATGAAGGAAATCAAACGGAATATTCCAAGGTTCTCGACGTTGATTAACAGCAAGCGTGCGGAAAACGTTTGCGGGATATTCTTACACGATTTCTAAGAAATCAAGGACTTGGTCCAGATCGGAGAACCGTTGCTCTGACGTGAATCAATCACAAAGAATCATCACCGCTTCCGATTAAATATCTCATCGATATAAAATTGCCTCGTAAATTTCTGGGAAAGTAATAAACGCTCGTATGGGAATCGACAAGATGGATTCGAGAAGATTTTCGAGATACGACGCTTATCGTGAAATCCGTATGGCTCCTTTCCACCGTTTGATCTATATTTCGTTATTTGAGAATTTGATGGTCCATAAAATTGAAAAGTCACGTAGATCAAAAGCGAAGAACGCGCACGCGACTATAGATTTTTAAATAATTACTTTCCCTTACGATTCGTAACAGTTCTTAAACAAATAAATAAGTTTGAATTTTTCAATTTTCTCCCGTTAAACTTTTTTCATTTATCTTCCTTTTCGATCACGTTTTCGGTTCGAAGCTACGTACTTTAGGAAACTCTGAGAAATTAGCCGAGAATTCTCCAGGGATACGAAAAGAGGGCACGATAAAGAGAAAAGAGATCACGTGGTTCGTTTTGGTTCGCATTTACTTCGACGTTCGCGTTTGGAAAACACGCGGCGCGTCTCGATTCGTACGGTTCAAGGAGCAACGAATGGGAAGACGAGGAAACGGATACGGTTCGTCGACGATTAATTCGCCACCTACACTGTTTCGCATACGGTTCACCGCGCGTTTTCGCTTCTTTGATCAACGATTGCCTGAAATTCCGTCGGAAGATAATGGCAAACGAGGAACGCGAGAGGAGATTCGAACAGAAAACAATGTTTCTTCTTCTCTTTCGAAAGAAAAACTTTCAAAATCAAATTACCGTTTCATTGATTTGTAACTACTTCGTACAATCTTCGTTTTCATTCTACTCGCAGCGACTCTGACTTTTATTTTATTTTAATCGAGATTTATTTTAATCGAAGTCAATTTATTTAATCGACCGTGGAATCGAATCGTCGATGATAAACCTATGGAAATGGCGTACTCCGATCTGCTTACGGTTTTCTCGTAACGATGGTTGACACAGCGAGACCGGAAGGATACGAAGTCGTGGCTATGTTACGCAACCAGATCGTGTGACCGCTTCGTGTGCTCGAGTGTTCAGCAAACTGCATGGACTGTCGCTAACTTGTGAAACGAGGGAAACGATATAGCAGAAGCTACATACGAAAATACATAGAGATCCCATGGATTCCAAAGTCTCTGTTTGGCGTAAAATTCAAGATCCAAGTTATCGAACAGAAAACTCTAGCCGAAGTTTGTCGAGCGTATAGAAGCAAATTCTCCGGTTTCGAAAATCGATTCGACGACTAAGTTGAAATCAGAACAGAGAGGAGGATCGTTACACAGATGCAACGACAAAAATGTCAACGATTCGCTTGATTAATCCAGCGTCATTGACTTTTTCTTTCGAAACTAGATTATCGAGTAGATGAGATTCGGATCATACATACATATGCTGATTACGGTAATCAGACTCGTCTTCCGGTTATCACTCGCGTGAATTTGCTTGCTACTTGTTATTCCGTTCCATCGGAAGTTTCTAAATGGAATGACGTTAACACGTCCACCGTGTCATGAAAACGAGAATCTTTAAACAACGGATATTACATTACCTTCGAACCTCTAACGGCCGAGCTGGTGCGTTCCTATCGCGTTTTCACCAAAATTCCCGATGAAAATCGATTTTACCGCGCGGTAACGCCAGTGTCTGCCTCGAACAAAGATCTACTTTGAATTACAGATCGTGCCATGATAAACAACGATGTAAATCATGGACGATCTCTTTCCACAAATTTGTTATCTATATTTTCACATCTAATGTTCAATTTCTGTCGTCAAATTTCTCATAAACGTATAAATATTCGCAATCTCGAGTTTACTCAACTCGACTGGTTTCTTTGACCATTCGTTTCTCCATGAAAGTATGTAGCCATTTTCTAAAAACGCGTCAAGCGCCAGCAACTCGATCGTACTTTCCTTGTCAGCATTTTCCCGGTTCGGAAACTAATTAACGCGAAATGCACTCAAGACTCGCTAATGGGTCGTTAACCGCCCTATTCGACTTCGTTCGACGACCTACCCTTTAATTTCTGCTCGTTGACGATCTTTTGGCGCGAATTTTCGCGCAATTATTACTCGACAACGAGGTATTCCAACAATTTTCCAACGACGACCTTGTGATTCTCGATCGGACGCTTTCGAACAACGAGTGAATGGATCGATGACGGCTTCGTGGTCGCGCAAACAACTTGGAAAATTAAGGGAAATTGAAAAACGAATTTTACCTGTTATCGGTTGACGATAATGCCTATTACGATATATCGATCTTTGTTGAAGTGATCGTCACTTCTGAGAAAACTCTACATCTGGTCTTCGGTTTCTCAACCGCCTAAGGTCTTCGAAAGCGCATAGACAAAAGAATGCGTCGAGGAAAGACCATAAGCGGTACACGTCCAACGTTGGTTTAGGCAGTTGTTTCAGTCTCAGGGTAACGTTGCTAGCGAGAGGATCTGGATCGGCTTACATAGTACCACATATTTTGTAATTTACTATTCACAATATATACACTTTCAATACCTTGCAGTTTGCCCACGCATTTCTTTAATTCCATCCACTGAATAACCTTAACAATCTTTATCCACGCTCGATCGAATTCATTCCACGAGACAGATGCAAGGAATAAAGCAGAGACGGCGACAGAACGTCCACGTAACGTCGAGCTAATGTTAATGTCGAAACAGCGTTGAAACGATGTTAAGCGATCAAATAATTCACAGAGATCTATCGTCACCGTTTAATCGAAAATTGCACGGTCGCGAGATAGTTATACACGCGGTAATTATCGAGCTCATTGCGTATTCGATGATCAACCGTGACGTTGATCTGTTAAACTCGTCAGATGTAACGAGATCATGTTGTTGTAACATCGTGCGCTGCACGCCCCTAACTTCCACTTAGAAGCGATCTTTCCCCTTCATTTATCTTTATTAGAACATCGAAGCTTCTATCGATAAAACGTTCGTCCGAGCTTAAATGGAACTACCTGTGACCTTAAATGCAAATCTTCTATTACGATATAATATTTGACGGATGAAACAAATTTTCGTACATAGTCGCACCCGTAAGAACATGAATTTGCGTAAAAATCCGCCAAGGATATTTCAAGAGTACATTACGCTATGTTCCGTTTCTACTACGTTTACCGTGAAACAACGTGTTCGCCTCGTTATCGGCTTCTTTCAAAAGTTACTTTTTCTTCGAGTAAATCGATGGAAAACAAATTTCAAGGAAGCTTGAGCGCTCGTAACGGTGCATCGAGTGCCACTTGAATGACGGAAGTAACGATCTGTGAATAACAGATACCTTCCTGCGTGGAATTCGTTCGATCCGTGTCAGCGTGTACAAGCTCGATGGTAAATGGCCGAGCGAAACTATCAATCCACAACTGTTTTAATGAATTAAAAAACACCAGTTTCGTTCTCACGACGAACGATCGATCTTCGATGAACATCCGTCAAGAAGCGAGTTCCTGATAAAACTTGGAACAAGGTTATATCGGGAGGACAGCACCTGACTGACGCGAACGAAGAAATGTGTCACAAGGTTGGTTCCGATATTAATTGGCAACCTTGAACAAGTCAAACGATTTATACGCAATAGTTGGTTGAGTTTAAAGCGTTGAATAATCGTGGAATTTAATTAATTTTCGTTACGATTGTTTCGATATTCTCTTGGAACTTGAGCTGCGACAGAGAACTTTAGCTAACGTTCCAATGAAGCGTTTCCATGCTGTCAAATTTTGCTAGTCGTATGAAATTGACAATTTTCTAAAGTTTCAGAAATCACAACGAAGATTCTAGAACACGAAGCTTCCAACGATTAAGTTTTATTCTACGTCTTCGACCTATTTGTGGATATAGAACGACATATATATCTATACACACAGAAGGTTTTACCAAAAGTATTTGCGTTTAAGAGGAACAATGGAGTCGTGTGAAACAATAATTGGCTCTTTTTGCACGAATAATTAACCCAAATTGGAGAATGCATTCACGGAAACTATTAAGCGAAACAATTGTAGCAAGGATCGTCGAGCGAGAGATAAGACGGCTTCCGCAACTAATTGAAGAAGTTGTCGCGTTTGAAATTATTTATCCCATGGTGTGTGGGTAGTTGGTAAACCGACTAGAACGTTATTTGTTTTCGGCATGGTGGTTCCTCGCTGTCGTATTCTCACCGGGCTGTGCCAATGCAAATGAGAATTTCCTTCGAGAGGCAGGCGGAGAGGAGTTTCACCTGAATTTTCGAATGCGAGCTTTACGTAAGAAGCTGAGGATTTGCGGGCGCGAGAACGTGTCCGCTCTTTCTTTCTTCCTCTTCCCAGCGATTTTTATAGGTCACGAGTAAACCGCAGCTACTTTGTATGACAAAGTACCCTTCAGAGCCGGATACAGTCTATTCGACAGCCGAGAAAACAGGCTCCATATCGGGAATACTGGCTCGTCGATGATACGAGAACGAATTTTACGATGCCACCGACCAAACAGAAATAAATATTCTATGTGGCAGTAAAGATCCTTGTTCGTAATATTGACGGTAGATAAATCTCTCTTCGTACGAGTGTTTCTATATTTTTCATAAAGAAATGGAAAAATAAGGAGGGAAATTGTATAAAGATCTTCGATACACAGTTGCTTTGCTATCGAATACAAATTTTCCTTGTAATACACGCGATTAGTAGATATCGATTTAACTATGCAATCGCAGCATCCATTTCTACGTATTCCCAATACACAAACGACGAAATATCTCGACTTTTGCGAATCGTCGATAAACTAGAACAGGTTTGGTAATGATAAGAAAAATTCCGTGACAAACGGTGTACTCGAAGGCAGGTTAGAAATTCGAAGCGAACTTGCTCCAACTCGACCGCAATTTAATTATCACTTCCGGCCTTCGATTTTCCCACTGCGACAACAACTTGCACCGCAGCGAAACGTGACCGATTCATGACAAAACGCGATCCTTCCGCGCGAATAATTTTGTCCAGGGCTAACTCGATCGCTTCGGGTACGGCAATTAAACAATTAATCCTAATGCGGCCCAGGGTATAATTAATTCGCGGTCGAACGCGCGAACGATCAGATCGCACGGTCCAGTGAATCGTGGTTGGTAGCGGAAACAGTACAACCCGTGGTATTTTCCAGTTCTCGCGGTCCGTCCGGATTCTAGCCACGTTTCTGCCATGACCGACTCTCGGAATTTTCTAGAAGGAATGCGAATGCATCACGACGAAGCTGAGCAACGGATGCTCGAAATTCCGTGACGTGAACCAGAGTCGGTTCACAAACGCGAGCTTTTGCGGAGAACCGCAGACACGCGACGAGTCCAGATTTCTTGAAACGATCGATTCGTTTGAAACGTGCTTCTCGCATCAGACACGTCAGGTTGCTCCATTCAACGACCTATGTTTAGGCACGTATAGTCGTCTGGAATATTTCCATTCTATTCGTTGTCACTTGTTATCCGTCAGTGTTGTATGCAACGAACAAAAAATCGCAACAAACTTAGAGAATAAATATTTACCGTCAAGATTTCTCGTATCATCTAATGTCAGGTACAAAAAGTATAGTATAACTTTCGACGAAGTATTTACTCGAATGAAATTTTAATTCGCGTCTGATTAAAGTAAGTGTAAATTACTTCCGTTCTTTTTCTAAGACACATTTTTCTTGTCTTTTTTTTTTAAAGAAAGATGACGGTACTTCTTTCAAAAATTCATAGGTCCACGCGTATTTTTATAATTTTTATACCAAACAGAAGTTACTCTAAAGTAGATATTTATACGAAATACGCCAACTTTGGTATTTTTCAATTAGCTAGCGATCTAAAAGAGACTAGTTTTGTTATGCAACTCCTTTTTAATAACTTTGATAAAATGGTTAAAAGATCGTATCGACTTCCGTTCGTATCGACGACCGTGCAACCTTCATAGCGCATAGAACGAATGTCACGACTATGTAAATTGTGTGCGAAGGAGCGAGCGATTATTACGTCTGATTTAAATTAAAGAATGACTCACTGAATCTAGAACGTTTATTCTGAACGTGACTCTCGATAAATCTCTATCGTATAACACTCAATGTCACCTTCGTCGCTTTTCTCGATTTACTCGAAAGTATGTTGTACTTGTAAAATCAGAATCAGCGCAAGTGTACATTAAGATACATACATCGCTGTATGAATCATAGACCGATTAATCGTATAAGCGTAATAACCAAACTATGTGGGTCGAAGTTTAAGTTGAGTTTAATATAAATTTAATCGTACCTTGTACAGCATCTAGCAATGGATCGTACGTGTTTAATCACATCGATGGAAACACAGAACCAAGATAAGACTCGATATTTCAAAAGGAAAATCGAAGAAAGAAAATGAAAGAATGAATGTGTAACTGCGATGGTTAGCAAGGGAAATGACCTAATATAAACGATTGTAAATATATCTCGATGTGTGTGTGTTCCCTGTGTGAGATAAATCTTACTTCCATATGTAAATTACAAAGTTTATCCTGACTTAAGCTGTTCTACTTGTTTCCTCAGTCATAATGCATTTTATTTGCCGATTCATTGGATGATTCGTTCCTTCTCTACTTTGCCAGAGAAATTACTTTTTAAACGTTATGCATAATAGAAACTACAATTTCAGTCTAATTTGATCGAGAACGAAGATACTTATCGTTTGATTAATCATAAAATAACTTACTAAGATACAATGCTACGTATATGTTGATAGGATAATTCGACGATTTTGACGAATACTTTTGCTGTTCAACGAGATGACAAAAACCTGTTCAGAATGAAAGATAACATCATCGAAAAAAGTCATATGCATCTCGATAAAATTGAATAGACGGAAACAGAATGGAAGAGGCTGAGGCAAATTTGCTTCGCAAGACCATCGGCTTTCCAGTCAATGAAGATTCATATAACGGTAACTTTAATCATCTCCAACCCTGCTTCGACACGATGAAGTACTTGTTACATAATATCTGGCTCGAATTAATTCGATCCCGAACAAGAAAAATAAACGTTTGCCTCGTTCAATTTAAGTTTTTTTTTTTTTTACGAACAAATTGGAAAGATAGCAGGAATGACATTGTGAAATTACATACACAACCAGCAAATAAGAAAAACTATATAAAAATTGAGAAACAAAATATCACCATGCAGCGAAGCGAACAGAATCTCGTCGAGTAGAGACGAAGAGTCAGCGAAGGTCTTCCTCGGGAGCTGATAGGGTGAGAAATATTGATCACTTTCATTGAACTTCCTTTTTTTTCTCCTGCCTCGCTTTTCTTTTCCCTCTTTGGTATAAAGAATGACGCAGCATTTCCGCAACGATGCAATATTCCTCTGGCAGTTTCTTGGCTACTTATATTTATGTAAAAGCCAATACAGTTCACCGGTTTTACGCAATAGGATTCTCGGTTTCCTTGAGAAGTAAATACAATTGTCCTGTAGCTACGATATTCAAATAACGTTACAACCAGGAAGCCGATACGAAGAAAGATCGATAGAGCAGGGACAAAACACGACCAAGCGATCCACCCCTTTTAGCTGCCCTTAGTGTCGCGTTGTTAACCTTCGAAAGGAAATTTTTTTTCATTGAATTAGTGTCAATTAGCGGCGGAAGGAAAGTAGTAACGTTTCCCTTTCTTCTCTTGGGATTACCAAGAACATAATTGAATTCGAGACTACCCGCAACTTCTTCGTCCAACGCCATTCTTTCCATTCTCTTCCTGTTTTATTCAATTTGTTGAATTTCAAACAGCTTTTCCGCTAAACGACGAAGAGAGAGGCTAAAAACGGAGGCACGTGGACGTGTTCGAACAATCGACGTCACATTTTACAAACAAATATATTATGTGTATTGTACGAAACATTTTTAAATTTCATGATTCGCTCGTGTATCGTTAGGGTGCCAATGAAATTGCAAAATGTTTCATATAACAAGAACACGAAAGTTTTCTATGGCGAGTGTCGAATACTTTCGCGAGTCAGTATGTTTCTCGATATGAATCTTCAGATGAGCCGAGAATGGCGGAAATATCGAAGTTGATCCCTTTGTTCCCACTGCGTCTCTCGCTTTTAAGCCTATTTGCCAGTCCATTTACCAGGCAACCGAGTAGACGAGAAAATTCCCAGGGCAGTGAATAACGACGGTGAGAGAGGAAGAGGACAACGTGTAATACTTTCCAAGATGAAAATTCGCCACGCCTTCCTTTTAAGAAATACCTGACCTACGGACATGGTTTCGTCACTGTCGCGTCTTTCTTTGTGTCGATAACTGGCTAGACATTCGTATATTTAACTCGACAATTTTCGATGTTCAAGTTTCGATATTGCAAAACTATCATAGAACCAAATTCTACAAATTACAAGTACGAATTATAAAACGCAAGTCTATATAACCTACGACCTATGATTTGACGATTTGCCAAGAAGTTAATTTTTTCATCTCTGTACAGTTAATGTCGGCGATACTTTCTCAAAGCGATAGCGAAATATTTCAGAAGCGAATATCCAATTTTTATGCCCAATCAGTACCGTATAGTAATACGAAAAAACAGGGTCTGGCAATGTCAACAGAAATAAGTCGCTTTTTCGGCACCTATAATTAATTGGCTTGTCGTCGTGTGTGTATCACACGCGAAACATCGGCGGCGTAATCAGCCGAAGCACGCTTTTAAACTTAATTACGAGCGTGTGCATGGTGAAATCGCATTGTAGAATCACAACGATTTTTAATCCATTCCTTTCCCACGGCTGAAAAATTTCGATATATCGTAACGGCGAGGAAAGGCGAAGTAAAATATTTTCGCGCTGATAATTAAATTCGTCGTCGGGCGACGCGTTCGACGACCTCGTTTCTCATTACGCCTTTCCAAATCCACCGGCGCCAATGACACACCCCTGCTTCTGTGTGTACTTCCAGTCTTTAATAACTTTAATTACGAAGCCACCTAACTGACGGCCATCAAATTTCGTCACTGGGTACTATGAAAGTTCGCGCCAACATCCTCGCGCTTCGTTATTAAATCGTGGAACTTTGTCTTCGAGTCGAACGACTAAAGAGACTCGTTGTTAAAGTGAAAATTACGAAGAAATTTATTATTCGTATCTCGTAGAGAATATATTATACATTCGCTCTATTAAACTCCGTTGTGACAAAAAAATTTTTCCTCCGGTTTTTAACGATAATTTGCATTATCATTAGCTCGCGTTTCCATTAACAACTCTAACGATAAAAATTGACAACTAATGTAAAACTGATGCTATATCCCCGTTGATAAATCAGGAAGAGATCCGTGCGAATTAAGGGGTTAAATACGGCGAGTGAGAAAGTTCTAAGGTTGTTTCACTTTCGATTAACAGGAAATATATATTCAATCTGAGCTCGGTGTCTATACCATCCACCCTTTTCCCTACGAACCTTCTCAACTTCAACCACAAAGCAATTTTCTAATTACCTGTTAATGGTATCTTCTCGTTCGGCCGGAAAAGAAAAACGTTATTAACACTAAGTAACTTAACGTCGTTATCCATCCAATTATCGTTAAGACAGGATTTTGCTTGGGAAAAGCTGGCAGCATGCATCGCGTGAAACTTATGTTTGCGTGAACAGCGCCACGTAATTCGATGAAATAACTGGGAATGCAAGCTGCCTCGAACACAATTAAACGAGCGGCGAGTTCGGCGAAGGTTGGTAAGTTTCAAGCTTATATGCATAATTCGATGAGGGACAATATCGAAGAACCGTGGTCGTGCTACCACTGTAACGATAAAACGCACACGAATATACGAAACTCACACGTATATAAGTGCTTAAAGCATGGTAGCGAAGAGGATGTTGCTTTTCCTCTTTGAAAAGCTATGAAATTTATTTGACGCTGAATAAATTACCATGGAATAATCGATAACAGTTTCCTGCCACATTAATAATCTAATTGAAAGTGTGATTCCTGTAAATTAGTTTAACACGTTGGATGGAATTCATTTGGAATATTCCATAATTCATGAAACTTTTCCATTCAATCTCCGTAAGTTTTTTTCTCGACTATAAAAATCAGGAAAAAGGGAAAAAGTTTCTTAATCGTTCGCGCTGTAAAAGCGATAATAATACGTATACAGCCTAGGAATTTTAAATATTTTGGTAACATTATTATTGAGATAATCGGTCGATGTACCTCTTATGATGCACGGAAATTACGTCGTTCGTAATTCAATGCAACGACGCAAATTGATACGCGTCAAATATGGCAAACGGTGTGAATGCGATTCACGTACGGATTAACGCGTCGAGCGGTTTCTATCGGCGATAATGCATCTTCGCGCACGCATATTGCTGCGTAATCTAGCGTCGTTAGGTAGAGGAGATTCGTGGCGACGTGACGACACTCCTCGAGCCATAATTTTCATTCTATTAGACGAGAGGAAAGCCGGCCTCTGACAGTTGGATCGACTTTCGATCGAGGACGTCGCGACGCGACGCGACACGCCGTGCATTCGAACCACGTCGAATTTCTCCTCCACCGAATGTATCGACGAATACCCACGGCTTTTTACCGCTCACGTTTCAAAATCACGCGTTTCGTCGTTCCGTTACGAACGGGTAATGGAATTTATAATTCGACGCTGCAAATTTATAAAAAATAACCTTTTAAATTTTCCAATCTTTTCTCGCGAGTCGAGTTACGAATTAGATCGACGATTACGAGACAATTTTAGAAAGATATCGCGATAAAGATTGTTTTCGTACAAAGACTGTGCAAACGATCCATTAAACTCGAACGACAAAAGTACACGATTCGTGTTGAAGAAGATAAATGGTTCGTAAAGGACTGAACGAATAACGAAGCCGGAAATTTTACATTCAAAATTCAAAAAGACCATCTTTTAAATTTTATATTCCTCGGCGTGGATCGCGTTACGAATGTGATTATTAATTTTGAAAAAGTATCACGATAAAGGGTCCTCGTATAGAAACTGTACAATGGTCCCCTAAACCGGAACGATAAAGGTACATTATTGACGGTGAAGGGGGTAGGTAGCTCGTAAAAGCGGCAAAGTAATGGACCATAAAGATCTCAAGCTTTTAAAAATCTGTGGAACTTATTCATATTAATTTTTTACGGCGTAAATTCTTTTCGGACACAATAAGAACGGAAGCTCGTAAAGAAAAAGGTAACCCGTCACGGCGATACCGTGGAGGGATCAAGTTTCCTGTGGCCCGATTCAACTTTCTCCCCGAAAGGAAAACGGTCACTAAACGAACGATATTGGCCGCATTCAGGAAATCGAATCGCGTAAAAATCGAACGTAACCTTTCTACGAAAACGTTAACCCCCATCATGAAGGGTAAAAATGAATCCTGCATTTTTATGTAGAGTTCCAACAGTTTTTATTCCTTTCGGAAGAAATCGTATAGCTTCCTATCTGCTTGGCGAACGAATCGTCGAAAGCCCCTCTAAAGAATCAGTTCGATAAGAAAAGATTATATTTCCTTACTTATATACGGTATCATCTATCTCCTTGGAATCTTTCTAAAAGCCCGTTGGTATTTTCCGGAAGGAAACGGAAGGAGGAAGCGAAACGCGGTTGGGGGTGACGCGAAACAGGCCAAATCGGATATCGTGGTTGCAAAAAGTGATAATGAGGGCTCGTACGTAAGGCGAGACTCAGCTGGTCGAAGCAAGAGGCAGCTTCTTTCGTGGTTGAAGAGGGGTCACGATCGCTTTTTCGTCAAGGCAAGAATGTTTCGAGGGTTGGATACGAGTATTGATTTCCAATTACCCGCCGCACCGCTCTGTTCCAGGACGCCGAGGCGTCATGGGGTGAGTTAACGGATGGAACAGCGAGAGATGCGAGCGGCAAGTCGCAAAAGAAAAGAAGGTATGCATAATTAATTAACCAGTCTCGTCTCGGTGCTGGTAATTTGCCACAGCCGCCAACCCTTATTCTTAATCGCGCATTTCGTTTAAGCTTCGGCGATACGCTAACATTCTTTTTCATGGAATATGGAGAAGAAGACTCCTCGATGATGGTATCGTCGTTTCTCCATACCTCGATCCGTTTAAATTTAAACAATTCTCTTTCTCGCAATTTTAACGAATTGCGATTTACGCGAGAAATCGACTAACAATGGAATAACGTGATTTTATTTCAAATTAATTGGGCACGACAGATTAGATTTCTGTGTGTTTGCGATCGTCGAATAGTTTCCAAAGTTACGGCGAACGTCGCGGTTGAAAGGAACAGAGAAAAACGGAAGAAATGGCACGGCGAGGGAAGTAGGGCAGAACAGGGCAATGATGATTTTTCATTATACCAGACATACCGAATAACCGTCTCTGTAATACTAATTTCCTGAAAACGTTATTTATCGTTCAAACACGTTCGCTTGCTTTTCTTCGCTTATCTTCCCTCTGTTTTCAAATATCTGCCGTGTTGAAATAGCACAGTTGAAACGAATACAAATATACGTATGTACTAATAGGTTGGCCGAAGTAGTTGCGACTTTTTCGATCGCTGACTGGTTTCGCGAAAAGGAATTCGATCGATTTTCTGCAGGCGCGTTGGCCAATAACGCAACAGCGTGCATCGCGTTATGCAAATTAACTCTTATCGTGTTTTCCGCGGCAGCCAGCGCTCCTCTTTCACCACACTGCACCCATTTCCATTCTGTTCGTGCATTAAACGATAAGCGATCGAATCGAGATAAGAAAAGAGGCGGGCATCTCGCGTTTACACGTAGATCGACGATTATTTATCGGTCGAACTGCTAGATAACGCATGCCGCTAACGAACCATACGTAATTCCGAGGAGATTAAGTCGCCAGTGTTACAAAGTTTTTCGTCCAGATCGAAACAGCGATACGTTTTAATTATTCGTATCTGATTCGACATGAAATCTCGCAGCTTTGTCGATCGATTCGCGAAAGAGTTGTGGAGAGAATTAAAAGCCGACCAACAGAAGAGGATACGATAACAAAGTATCTTAGCAATTAATTAATACTTTTACGTTGCATTTTAATTTTATTACGTGATCGCGTATTACGTTTCGTGGCAATAAACGATACTGCAATTAGCGTAATTTTCCAAAGTTCGTTTTATTAGAATCCCTTATGGATAAAGAAAAATGAGAAAAGCGTTGCGAACTCGGTGGCTCGGCGTTGAACCAGTGGCGCCATCTTTCTCTCGCCTCTTAAACGTCCTTCTATTATCAATTTATCAAACAGACCTTGTTACATCGATCTTTTTATTTTCGTTGTTTCTTTTTTTTAACGAGCACCGAATATTTCGTTATTTTTTAGAAATATCACTGCGTATCTCATTTTTATTTCATTTTCACGTAACATCCTCTACTCATACCTATCTAAGGTACGAATAACCGCATATAGATAGATAGCCAACAGTTCCAAGAATATCTACGTTAATAATAAGTTTTGAAATATTTCTGATATTACTCGTACTCACTCAGAGGCAGATGAACTTTTCTGATGAATTTCCATTGTCTGTATCAACTACCAGCAGTCAAACAAACGTTTATTGTATCAATAACGAAACGTTAATATCATAAGATTAACAATTTCGAGCAAGATACTCGCAGGAGCTAATTAATCTATGCGTCCTTTGATTAGTCAAACAGTTTTGGTCAATTCGCGAATTGAACATCGTCGAGACGAATCGATCCTTATTCGTCAGTAATTAAACATCGTTTGCAAATAGCATTACCAGTAGTCGGTAGGGCTGTCGCTAAATTACAGCGTCGAATTCGTTGATTCCTCGTCGATCTATCCCTTGTAGACAAAATCTATCCGTTGGCTTGGCTCGAATTAGTGGGACGTTCGGTTAGCCTGAAACGATCCTTGTTTGCTTTGCCGAGTTTCCGACGACAGGAAATTAAATATGCCGTCTACTTCGCTATTGTGCTCAGAGAGCGTCTCGATCCTTTCGTTCTGGCTCTTTAATCGTTTCTGCCATTAATCGACGTCGAGTAATTATTAACGACAATTGGAATCTTGGATTTTATGTCGCGATAGTAGCATCGTCGATTTCGTAAGATTATTCGGCCTCGATACTAATTATATTACGGAATAAGTTTAAGAAATCTGATATTCTTCCTTATTGATCCACGATAAGTCTAAATTTGGTCGGGAAAGAGAAGTTTAAATTTATAGAAACTTTAAAAGAAACGCATCTAGCACGGTGCGCAATGAGTTCGCGTCCATATAAGTAGATTCGGTCGCCAGGAGTTCGTTTCGTCAGACGCTGAAGTTTCGTTTCGACAAATGGAGCTCTACGGTGGTACGAATATTCGAATTTCATCTAATTTTTTTTTTTTCTTAAGAAACAGGAATTCAAATTGCCAGAAGCTCTAGAAAAACTCATTCATCGCGATGTTTCCATCTGGAATTCAATTTCTTATTGTGCACTGCTTCGATATCGTCCGAGTCTAATGAAAAAACAGGAAAAGACGTTTTCTAGAAGGAAAAAAAAAGAAGGCTATGGAAGGAGTTTTAATCAAGCTCGTCCGTGACTTCCGTTCCCCGGGAAGCATTTTCATCGTGGGAAAACATAAAGAAGAGACGTTGGTGAGCGAAGGTCGACAGCAAAACGGGCAGAAGTTTCGCCTAGCCATCGACCGTCGAACGGTCCTTATTAAATAACTTTTGAAACTACGCGAAGCACGGATACGAAAGATACAGGATCGCGACGAAGCTTCAGGCGTTTTATTCGTGGAATCCGTGTCGCGACGTACAACGAGAATCGAAACGTAAGGTAAAACGTACACGGGGTAAAGAGGCGATGGGGCACGTATCGCGAAAATTAAACGTATTGCCAAGTTATTACGTGGCAGCAGTGTTATTATCAATATACGTACAAGCGTAATTCTCGCGAAATGGCGTTTACGAGGACCGCGGGCAGGTTACAATTATCCAGGTGAAATATTAGCAGCGACATCGAAATCCATGGAAAAGCGGACCCGACGAAATTTCTGTCGGAGACTCGGTGTGGAGCAACAGGTGTCGTTCGAGCACCTTTAATAGTCTTTCACAGCTTTAACCACATCGATAATTTCATACAGAGTCGAGCCACTTTGCCGCGAAGAACACTCAACGCCAAACTTCCGAGTGTATTCCGATAAATCCTCGAAGGAGGAAAAAATAAGACGAATTTATCGCGAATTAGACATAATTCCGTAGGTTCTGAGAACCTGAATGGGTCTGTGGTTTCACGGTCGTAAAGCTACGACCGCAAGAATTACGCTTCGCCAGAAATTTCTTATCGGGTTAATGCGGCGTTAAAAATTGATACCGTTAAACGGAAACTATTATTTCGAAATTAAAACGTTGTTCCGTAAAGTAGTTTTTAAATTGCGGCCAGTTTTACACGAGTTACGAAGGGGAAGAACAACGAGACCGGTGGAATTTTCGGTCGCGACGATCTCGTTGCTCCATTTTTCTAACGGATAGGCGAAACAATATCGTGAATTTGAACTTGTCCCATGCCATCCAATTTATTAAGCCGGGAAAACCTCTAACGAAATACTAACGACCAACGTGGTTAGCCAGTTCCGTGCGGTGCAAACTGCGATAATAAAACGATTGTTGGCTCCGAGCCAACTCGGGAACAGTTGCAAACGTCGAGAAAGTATCGGTAAAAAGGGCAGAACCTTTCGATGGTCACGTACTCCATCGCGATTTCTTTTATTTCTCTACCGATGCAGGGACGTATCGGTGATCGCGAGTAATTTATGTTCAAAATGGCTGGACATGCACGCTCACCACGGATAATCGGTGTAATTACGAACGATCGGAAAGCGAACCATTTCGGAGCATGTATTAACGCGTGCAATGAAATTAACGCGAGTATTTTTACGTGAGAACGCTTCTGAACCGCTGATCGTTCCTTTCTTGATTCTTCCACTCCCTCTTCGTCGTCTTCTTCGTCTCGTTCGATCAACAACAACTTCATTCTACATACGAAAACCAGATCGATGACTACGATAGTAGCTTTGTTTAACAAACCGATCACGTATGATGATGGACGAATCTTTGTGTCGTTATACTTGTCACAAAGTTGAATTTTGTCCCGAAGGCCCACTTGTCTTTTAATTTGCGACTCTTAACTGGCTACTTTACTCCGCTCCACCTGCTCTTCTCTTTCGTCGTTAAATATAACTAGGTTATTTCGCAGATTTTTTTCCCCCCGATAATTCGTCGCGTGTAGTTTTAGTGCAACGAGTATCGATAAATTGATTTTAAAATACGATACGGCGATCGTCCCATAAGAAAAAGAAAAGAAAAAGAATACACGAAATTTATGACGTATCTTGACCTATATAAGTCGACAAACGTAAAAATAACTAAATTCTGTATCGCTGCCGATACGATCTTGTAAAATCAACAAATAAAACGAACACATTAGAGAAACGCCTATGAAGCGGATAAAAAGAAATGAAAATCGTAAAAGCGAAACAAATAGAACCTCTCGAAGCCTCTCGATGCTCTCGTAGACTAGGCACAACCTCGATCGAAAAACAAAAATAAAAATGAAAGATCAGAAAGGGTAAAGGAGAAGAAGAGAAAAAGCAATTTAATGGGATGGAAAAACAAACAAGCAGCGCAGGAGGAGATGAAAGATCGTCGTGGTGGTCGTGTCGCTTCGTCGTTCGTGTAACGAGATCGACGGTTACCTGAGATGGGGATGGCAATTACACGAAATTTGCTCCTTTTTATACATTTTCGACGGTGCTATCGGCATGAAAACGAGGCGTAACGAGCGTTTAATGGCCGGTCTCACCCCATGCGGCCCGATTTCGATTGGAGGCGCCCGGGCAAAAAAAAAAAAGATTTAATTAACCGTGTGGAAAACTAGGTCGCGCGACAATGATCCCGAGGACGAGCCGCTCCTCTCCTCGCTTGGCTCGGTAGAAAAATCGCGGATGAGGTTGTGCGCACGAGGTCTTACTCACGACGCGTTCCTCGACGATGGAGACGCGATTACCATGCTAACTGCGTGATTTACCTCGATCGAGCGTGAAAGGGCGTGTGGCTAATCTCGAGAAGAACTTTCACGCCCGCCGGATGATTGACTTTTTCTTCGTTTCACCGTTGGGCTTGGCGATATTTTAATCGCGTCACTGGGCTGAATTCGAAATCGTTTTCTCCCTTTCCTCTTTCATTTGCCATTCTTCCGTTCCTTCGGCCATTACCGTTGAAAAATTAGAAACGAACGAGGCCAAGCGAAATAAAGATGCTTTGTTAAGTTAATTACGAAAGAAGGTATTATTTCTCTCGGGGCAACGAACGAGGCGGGTCCTTACAGTAAATCTCATCGGTCGGGCGTTTAAAGGAGCTCGCAGCCAAAGAACCACGAGCCTCCGAAAGACATTCGCGATAAATTTCAACTGGCGATAAATTTCAACTCGCGATACCAGTCCGATTTCGGGTCGAATTACGCGCGAGCCACGAGTTTTCTCGCAATTTCGGATTTTAATTACGGTAGGACAAGGGTCGTGTGTTACGTGAAAGTAGAGAGAAATACAGTTGGAAAAAGAAGTGGATTCACGATGTGTTTCGCGGCGAGGGGCACGGTTTGTCCCCGCGCGTACGTAGAAGTACCTTTCTCCAAAGCAAGTCACGCGCGAGTTCCGCGCGTTCTTACGCACTTGCGTAATGCATAATCGGTGGACGATGCGAAAAAAGAGGGTTATCCGCCTGCAGTACCGTACTCCGCCTCCTTTCTCCCCTTCCTCGTCGATCTATCGCGACGAAACTTCGCGTGAGATCAACGTGACAGCGAGTTTTTCGTGGGCGAATTCGATCGACCAGGACCTGAAAAATTTCACGAGCCGACCCACCGAACACCATCGATCAATCGCGCTTTTTCGGCTTCACGTTCAAAAAGGAGAACGCTCTCGCGTGGAAAAATATGGTCGGCAAGATTTATCTGCGGAGCGTAAAAATTCGAAGTTTCGGCCGTTGCTGTCAGCGAACTTTTTTGCCCTTCTTTCCCAAGATCGACGATGTTTAATGGAGCAGCGAAGAAGACGGTAAAACCGGATGAACCATAATTTCATATTTTGCACGCCTTTGGTGCTCTAGACTTCTTGTAGTTTTAAAATATACGACAGCTGCCTGGCAAATATTTCATCTGTAATCTGAGCGCACGAAGATTTGTTTGTGCCTGGTAGAAGCGTTGGGTTCCCACGTTTTCTCAAGAGCATTAAAGATGAATGAAAGAATAGACTAGAATCTGGAACGTATCGAGAAGATACAGTGAGTCGTGGAAATATTTATGCGCTTCCGAGTACCTTCTCTTATATATCGTAGGAAGCGTTCTAAAATTTCGTTGCCATTGTAACGACACACCCCATTGTTACGATCTTTCAATTTCTATATACATTTTTAAATCGGTTTCAAATTTTACCGACATAATCGCGGTAGTCCGATCCCATCCGAGTGCAAATGAAATTTCAAAAGGTTTCGTACAATACGCATAATCGTGACATGAAATAATACCAGAAACAGACTCCATCGAGTATAAATTCATTCCGACAGGAACGTCGATATCGTTCGACGTCAAACCAGGACAATATCACTTCCACCGGTATAACTTGATATTAATAATCTCTTGTCATGCATAGATCCACTGACACGTACATGCGTGAAGATCAACTTGTATAGACACAGACACAGAAAACGAGATCGTATGTACGCGCTCGTTGACTTTCGGACGTAGCATGAAACGAGAGTCGAAAGTTTCAATCTCGTCGATGCAAACGCGAGGTTGAATATTCGTCGACGCTGGATTAGATGCTCGAAGGGAACACGATGCGCTGTTTCACCAGGGAGCAGCTCTTTCGCTCTTTGCTGCCTCGTTCTCTCAAACGTCGAACGGTGGCTAAGAATGGACCGATTTTCTTCCGTAATCCCCCTACCGTCGGATAGCGCATGGCTTTATTTGCGGTTGACGGAATCCTGATGCTGCGGTGTCATCCACGAGGCTTCGAGGGTCGAGGAAATTTGAGGGGAAATTTACGGAGAAGCGAGCTCTCGCGGATCGTCGCGACGGAACATGAATTTTTATTTCCATCCGGCTGGTAGCACGCTTTCAGAAAATCGGCACGAATGGAACGTCGTAAATCTTCATCTCCTTTCGGGCGCGTTAGAATTCTCGACTATGCGTTGTGCGATGGGCCAGGGGAATTTAATTTAATTTTCAGTTGCAAACGTTGTTTGTCGCGTATGTTCGAGTTACAACTACCAGGGTTGTTAAAACGAATAATCGAAGACAGATCTGATTTTTAAAAGCCTTTTAAAAGCCTATACCTTTCGTTTCGATTCCTTCGATAAAAATCCTAAAGCAGAGACGTGAAAAAGTTCTAGCCTTAAATATTAACTATAACTATATACAGTATCTAAATATACCAATACCGGGTCAACGTCCTAACGACGAGATCGCGAGAGAATGGATATTGGACGTAACGCGAAAGATCCTTAAAAAGACGACGATTGCCGGCGATCGAAAGGAACAGTCCAGTCGGTCGAGTTCCGCGCGCCTCCCCCTTTTTCGAATCGTTTTCGCGGCTAGTGCTCATGCGCCTGGGCAACATATCACCGCGTCGAAGTAGCGTCGGGGACTGTGAATGGGACGACGACGCTGACGGCGACGACGCTCGACGTACGAGCTACGAGGGAAAGAGGACGAGCAGAGAGAAGTCAGTCTGGCCGCGCGCGCCTACGATCACTGTCGACCGCCGGTCTCACGTCGTTCTCTTCGTACCGGCGGGACGGTCGTTTCAATTTAAATCATTCTCTATCAATTTCAACGAATATAGCTCTCGATCGTTCCCTCGAGTGTCTTTTCCCATCACGATTTCGTTGCGCGTTACGTCATTCCTTGCGCTGTTTCTTATCTTTGGTAATTTAGAAAAATCATTGTCCACTTTCCTAATTTTTGCTTCTTTCCTCCTGTCTGTCTGTTTGTTATTTTTTCCATGAAGCTTCTTCGATGGGATATAGCGAACGAATCTGTGAAATAGATAGGAAAAGAGCAAATAGTAACCGGTGCTTTTTATTTCTTTGATACGCCGTAACGATTACGCGCTGCGTTCTTGCACGCTGTCTCGCGTGGACTACGCGACAGCCACGAATTTAAATTACGGAGATTCTAGTTCGCCATCGCTTGGAATGCTTTAATTTCTTCCACGGTGTCGGTATCGCGATCGACGTGGTGCCACTGGTGTCCATTGCGCGCTCTTTCTTTTCCAGGAATGCAATTTCGCGTGTTCGTACGACTTCTGGTGTTCCACTGAGAATCGTCTGTCTCTGACAAAGTTTAATTACACGGGAATACGACGACACAGGTAAGCGTGATAATTCATTGAAAAGGAAGAAGATTATAACGAAGATCTCGATGAAACGTTTCGATCAATGCAAAATAAGCCAATAGGCGTGTCGTTCGATCTTCTTCGTAGCAAAGTGTTCCTTTTTCTTTCACTCGAAAGTCATAACTGTAATATACGAGCTAATACAGCGCGCGCTGATACAATTTTTCATCAACGCGCTACTATCTTCGCATAATATTGAAATATGTACGTGTCTGTGAATCGACGTCCGTTTCTACTGCAACTTCTTAAAATTGCTTCTTTTTCTAACGGGTGATAAATCGCAACACCTACTCGAACAATACGCTAATAAAACATGTACTCGGAAAATTGTTAATCCGCGTACTTTAATCTGCATTCGATACTAAAGTGCACGTGTTCGTCTATAAACAACGTGTTCGTTTCTATTCGTACACGCGTTGTTACAAAATCTGTCTTTACGATTTTTAATCCGCGCATTTTTATCTCTACCAAACATTAGCGTACACGTGTCTGCGTACGAACGTTCGTTTGTATTGCGACTCCCTAAAATTCCACGTCTGTCATGAGCTTCTAGACCAAGTCTAGTTCGAAGTAGGCCAAAAAACAACGCGCACAAACACGATACCAGAGACAGGTTAGAGAAAATAGAGAGGCAAGGTCCGCGATGTTCGGAGGAGCGTAGGCTGGCGAAAAAAGAAAAATAGAAAAGAAGGCGATTGGAATGGAACTGTGGTGGGTGATCGAAAGGGGGAAAGGTGATCGGGACAACGTGGAGAGGACTCTAGCCAGTTCTGAATGACTGGCGGCGGGCAAGTGTTGCCACGTGCCGACGAAAACTTGGCCCGATAAATCATGAATAGGGTCTCGTGAGTGTGTAGCCAATCTTGTTTCTGACGGGGCGGTCGAAATTTCGAAAATCGAACGTCGACAACCGCGAACGATTGAACCTTTTATCGCGAACGGTGTCAGAAGTCGGAGGAAACCACTTACCGTCACCTGCGTCCCTTTCCGCCGACTCGTTCGAAAGTGTATTAACCAACTTCGACGTGCAGATATTTACGAGGATGTAAGCGTTCCGAGAAACCAAGGCGCTTAGCCGGAGCCGGTGCGGTGCGGTGCTCTCAAAGTAAAGCCTCTACCTGCTTTGATTCCGCAACGTTTTCGCTCTTTAATTGAGATACTTTCATCTTTATCGTTAATGAGCGAAATTCTTTCGATCCGTCCGAATGATATCGAATTTTCGGACACATCGAATTTTAATGGAAATTACATACCGTGATACTTGCTTTAATTTGCTTTCATTGGATATATCGAGAAACATGTTCGTGATGTTTTCTTATTATTCGTTTCCCGAGATCCCGTGCCGATACGCGGGGTTAATGTGAAATTCTGCTGTGAAACATTTGTCCTGTGTATCGTACGCAGAAAGAAATTCGTGACTAGCTAGAACGATCACTTTGCCGTGCGATAGGTCTATTACGAGTAGGCACGCTAGAAACAAGTTCCAATAGGAACAAATTCTCGAATTTATGCAATACACGGAATTTAGGATCTATGAATATACGATAGAAACAAGTTTCAACGCGAAGAAAGTACGATAGCAATTTGAAAATCGTCGTTTAAGTGCGAGAGCGCAAGAGTACATATTGCATATTATATCTCTGACAGAGTAATAAATTGTTTTAGAATCGAAACAAGGAAATATCTAACAAAGAGAAGTCGAGCGTTAAATCCACGGTATCCGCGTGGGTGCTCGGCAATACCGCGCGTAAGCATAAGACAGAAATTGGAGAAGTTCCATTCTAGTTACCGGCAAAAGTCGATTGATCGTCGAAACGAAGAGAAGGTAAACCATAGGACGACGACGAGTCAACGACCAACGCAGGAAGACAAATAGCGCGAGATAAAAAATTTCGCGTACAGAAGAATACACTCAGTCAAGGTGATGAAAAGAGATTGCAGTTTTTTGGAAGTTGCGAGCAACGGACGTGAAGAAGTTTGGAAAATACACGAGGTGGCACTCGGTGTGACTTTCGACGCGGAATAGAAACAAACAGCGTTTCGGAGATTTGGCCTAGCCTGTCTACGAAAATAAACGGAAGGTCCAATAACACGAAAATAGAGCGTGTATCTCGCGTATCGGCGTCCGCTATTTCAATTTACACACAATCGAGCAACGCCTTCGCTGTTTGCTCTAGATCTCGCCATCACGGCCGATCATGCTGTCGCAGGATTTATTGTTGTCTGGCAGCAAGGATGGTCTCGCGACAATCGTCAAAGCTATCTTTAACTCGTCGATGACACTTGTAACTCACGGTATGATTAATGTAGTCTCATAAATTATTCGTTAGACGGTTGTCGAGTTTATTCAACGATTATGCGCGCGTCGATCATCCGCCATTCCTACTTGACGAGCTAGTCTAATTAGAAAATGATCGTCGAACAGTGAACGAATAGAAATTGAATCGGGCAGCTCGAGACTCGTGGCTTCGTGTAACCCGTTGACGCAACCGAATCGAGGCGTGCCTAAAATTCTCTATGTAACACCATGTGACACAGATACCGAGATCACCTTTTTCGAAAGTCGGCCCCCATGATCGCATCGAGTCACTTTCTGCCGGTCTGTAGTCGAGATTCCCCGTCACAAATCATTCTTCGTGATTACTTTTACCTTCGAATCGAACGCGATCCACCGCCGAGTCGTACTTCTCGACGCTCGGTTTCTATTTCTTGCGCTGCTCCGGTAATTCGAAGAAATTAATTCGCAGAATTCAAGGATACATCGTTTGCAAATTGGAGGAGAAAGGACGCGGCTGCTCTCGTATTTTACGGGTTATGAGACCGTTCTTTTGTCATTCGTAGTTGTCTGAAACCACGGCCAACCGTGGATCATACGAGTCCCTATCCAATAGCATTCGCAGAAGCTGGGCTGCTTATTCTCGTAAAAAATTGTTATAAAAAAGGAGCCGACAAAAGAGAGTGTCCTATCCCGCTCGGTGGACCTTATCAGATTCCATCGAGTTGCAGCATGACAAGGTCCCTGACACGCAACATGCTTCGCGAACCTTACGACTTAACCTTCGTCGTATATTTGTTTCGTTTTCTTCTTTCTACGATCCCTCTATCCCGTATCATTTATTCCTTTTGATCGGACGTTACCTTTTCAGATTCGATCGATGCGTTCGCTGCTGCGTTCAATAATTTCCATTTCACACGGAAATCGCACGATATCCGTTTTAACGCGTTCACTGGCATCGGTGACTCTTCAAATTTCTTTTTACCCGATCTCTTAGAATCATTAAAATAGGATAAATTTGACAAAGTAAAAAATCATCGACGTAATACTTTGCATAATATTTTATTAAAAATCAAATGTCATCGCGTAAGTACGTTGCAATGTTTTGCAACTGCCGGAGCAAAATATGTATTTGTATAAAATTCGTGAGGCAGCGAACGGGTTAAATCTCAATATTGATCTAGTCAACGAAGCGACGACGCGCGTCGCCGTCATAAACGCGCGAACGAACGTTTACAGTTTGCGTATACACACCCAGAGCGTTACTCCAGATTTCGCGGGGCTTTTCCTTATGCACGGTTCACCGTGTAACGTTCGCTTTCGAGAAACTTCTAAATATAGTCAGCGGTATGAACAAACGTGTTCCACATATGTAATAGCTTAAGCGGACACATGCGTGTAGACGCGTAGAAGGCACATTGGCGCGAGACCATGGCGAATTGTAACGTGCTCGAAGAATACCCGAGGCGCTCGATACCGCGACTCCTCAAGGAAATAGTAATAAAAACGTGCTACAACCAGGTACATTTACTTTCTCTCGCTGACCTTCGTCAGCTGGCGAGTCGGCCGCGGATTTCGAAAACGCCTTTCCTCTGACTTTTCACCGGCAATCACGAATGAAAACGAATGCCAAATGAGAAAACGGTGACTCTTCCTGTTGGCTTTGACGAGGGAAAATGACGATGGTCTCGAGGTTCAAAATTTGTTACACAGTTACAGGAAACTTTGATCGTTCGAACCATCGAGAGTTGGGAAATTTCGAACGATTGTTCCAAAAGAAAAATTAAGAAACGAGAATGAAGATCTAAGAACAATGGTGTGAATTTGTAAAGTCGATCGGAGAATACGAAAATTCTTAAAAAGAAAGTATCGCAGTTTCTTTTTATTAAAAAATTATTTATGTAGAACAGGGGACTCCTTCACCCTCTCGAAAATTTATGTTTCCTGCGACTTTCACGACACTTTTAGCATCGATAATGAGGTTTTGATATCTTTATTATCTGTAAATCTTCTCAACATCGAATTTATGCGATTTCGAATTACGTTATACGTGACATCGAGTTTACTTTAATGTGGTTGGTGATTGAAGATAGGACAGAATTTAACGCGCGATATTTTCGTCAAATTTAAACTTCAAAGAAACGAAATTTCATATGCACCAACCTAATATAAGAACTGCTGGCTACTAAGTATTTTTTACAGTCACATGGATTTTTATACACGGCATAGCCCGTATATGTTTTTATTAAACATCCTTCTTATTCTTGCGCAGCGTTTCGTTCGCGAATCATAAAGTTTCTCATACTCGTTCGATCCGTACGTTATCGTTCCTCGAAGTTTATCGAAAATGACGGAAGTTGCCTTCGTTTCCGGAAAATTTGCCTGTTATCCGCTGTTCGAATAGAGGCGATGAAAAAGAAACGGAACGGAAGGAATATAATTCTGACGATATTGCACGGCACGTACGTTACGACTCGCGATCTTCCGCGATAAAGCACGCGTTAGGTGGAATATTTATTTAGCACGGCGCGAGATAAGGGCGGGAAATTTATCCGGGACAAGCGGAAATACGCGCGATGAATACCACATTACGAAGTTCCCGTACAGGTTTCCATGTCCGTCGCTTCGAACCAGCACCTGTCGCTTGTTAAAACGACCTCTATCATTTCGCGCAATTGCATCCGAGAAAACAATCGTCCACCAAAATTCTCGCTTCCTTGATCTCGCCTCTAAAAATCTATCATTTCTTGCATTATATTTTCGCGTGTTCCATACATTTTACGAATGAAATATTCCAAAAAGGAAACAAAAGGAAGCAGTCTGAAGAGGAAGCGAGGGAAACGGAGTTAAAAAATAAATTAACAGAGGAGAGGAAGTAGAGGGCAGAAAAATGTTTTGAAAGAAAGAAGCTTCTTTCCACACTCTCGTTCGATAGGCGTGAAACGCGTTAAAAGGAACGATTAACCTGTTGCCGGTGGAGTAAAACGCGAGCTTCGTTAAGAACGTGTTAAAGATCCGGCTCTTAGCGTTGGTTGTGAACCTCGCCACCATGAGCGCAACCATATCGACGATTGTTCACGACGCCATAAATCTGTTTCTGCGGCCTTTTAATATCGCGTCTGTTTACGACCTCCATCTCGATACGGCTCTCACGATTTCTTTCGCGCGGCGAAAGAAAGAGAACATCTGTATTTAAACGCTATTATGAAAACAGGGATGGACAGGAAAAAGAATAAGAAAAAGAAGAAGAGGAGGAGGAGAAGAAAAAAGAAAAGGAAGTGAAATAAAGCGCAGAGGAAAAATAAAAAGTACAAGCATTCACTGAGCAAAAGAAGGCGCAAAAGTCAGCCAGCTACGCAAGATTCACGCGAGTCTCTCACGACACAAGCGTAACGTATAGGCCCCCCAATACGTCTTTTACCTCGAATTTAATGCTCGTCGTTTGTTCCAGCCACCAAGGGAATATAATGAAGAGATTACGATTCGTCGCAACAGCAGATTCGATTTCGCCTTGGCGATAGTTGCAACTGGGCGATAATTCTTTACTAATTAAGGACACGTAACGTTGGCGCATCGCGACGCATAAATGAACGTGGGTAGCGGTAAACGAGTACCGAGATATTCTTAGTAAGACGTCATGTATCCGACTTAATTGAGCCACGTGCCTTGCAACGCGTCAAACGGAAATTTGTACGAATCAGTTTCAAAGTTAATTAGAGTCTCGGTGGTAAGTAAACGTTCCGTCAATGTAACACGATGGAAGATTTGCGGCTCGTGTTTCGTCGTTTCGCGTCACCGCGAATAGGGTCGCTGGATGGAAATTTCACACCGTTGAATCTACCATTTCGTAAATTATTCGAGCCGAAACAATCGGAGTAAATTTAATAAAACGTGCCTGTAAATTCAATGGAACGATATCGCGTGATTAATTGATTCTCGCTTATCATGCGGATGAAACGAAATATAAAATATCGAATGAAAAACGGTAGTCAAAGTCGATTTCGCGGTCCGATTGCTTTTAAGCTGACTAAAGAAAAAAAAAAAAAAAAATCACGAACAATACAACCAGACTGGAAGATAAATCTCTGGATAAGAGAATGAAGTCTTCATAGCCAGCGTCCAAACGAGATACCCTGTCAAGATTTTTATCTGTTTAATTGCCGGCAGCCATTAAAAGGTATATTCGACCGATGGAAACGCTTAACCGATTTATTCCTTGCCACGTACGAAATTATCGATCCGACTGTGACAGTTCACCCGCGGAAAATTAATTTCTTAGCCGCCCCCGTTTTCGCGTGCGCTTAATAACCCCGCACACCTCGTTAATTACCATTGGGGCAGCTGAAAGTCACGGCGCATTCATCACTATGTCGAAGTGGAACCCGAAGGAGAAAGAGTACAACGCCATCGATTTTCGTTCGCAATTTCTCGCAGGGTGAAATAAGATTATTCGAGCGAAGCTAATCAATTTGCCGAATTCGGTTATGAACAATTTTTAAGCGATCTACGTTCGAAAACAAGCCGTTAACTCGTTATTAATGGCGTGGTAAGCTGCGAAAAATTGACAGCTCGACAGCCATAGCTTTTTTACGTTTCTTCGATCGATGTTAATATTCTCAATTTGTAATTATCGTGATTCAGTAGCTCGTCTATACTGTTTTATTTCTATAGGCTATTTCGCTGTCTATTTCCAAGTTGGAGATTAAATCTCAAGACGTTGAAACTCGGATGACTCAAATAATCCTACGTTGCTGTATTTTGTTCCTCGAGTGTTTCAACTTGAAATTTCGTCGAAAGTTTTCTAGTCGAACGACACGAGGATTAATAGGAAAGCCGTGTGTGGCTGACGTGCACAAGTCGCGTTCTAATTTTGTTACCATTCTCTTAGTCGCGTTTCAATGTCCATCGTGGACGTAGCAATTGCGTCGAAGAACATCGGTTCCCGCTTCGATCTATTATGAGTGCTCTATTTTAATAACGCGTCAAAAACTGACGAGGTCGTTGGAGAGCATTTTAAATGTGTTCACAAGTTGCAGTTACGTAATAAAGTAGGTTGTCGGTACTTAGGAGAAGACGAAAGGATTTCGCGATCGTACGTCGCGACGATACGACAGCGTAGAAAAAGAAAGGAACGACAGCGATGCGTTGAGTCACCGCCATTGATTAACAACGTCGGCTTTGCCTCCATCTGAATCACAAGCGAGGCATCGTTTTCCTGTTCGTGAGAACGTCGATTCAGCTTCCATTACATTTGAAGATCACAGGAGAAATTAATTTTATTAATTTTCTAACTTTATGCTCAAAACATAATGTTTTAACGTTAGCGTTTTATGATGCGATAATATACAGCGAATAGTATTTATTATTCTCCTATAAGGAATAGGAAATGTTTCGCAGTTTTCACTTGTGAAATATTCGTACAAAGTTTCGATTTGATGCGTTTCGATCGTCGAAGAAAGGAAACGTAAGAAAATTGGGTGAGCAAGGAACATCGCAAAGGCGTGCTCGATGCTGCAATATCGGAAAGGCGAAGTCGGATTCGATTTGAAACTTTCGTATGTGGATGAAACGCGGTTCGATCGATCACGAGAAATGTATCTCTTTTGTTAGCTGTCGATGACGCGTGCTCCACCGCTCGGTAACACAATAGTTTAGACGGAAGAAGGACATTGGTAGCTGGTAGTTAGCGGTGAACGAAAAGCGAAATAGTAGGAAGAGGAAGTGTGGCACACCGTTGGAGATCGATGGTGTTTATTGCAACCCCGTCGAGCTTACTGAATTCATCCATTACCTTCTCTGTATCTTTCGCCGGCGAGCTTGTGCTTTTATCGGATACCACTTGCAAACAGAAGCTCGATGCAGCCGATCGCTTTTAGCGCATGAACGAAAGATTCGCTTCCGTTAAGTGCAAACGGTAAACTTTAAAGGCAGAGCTTTTTAATTATTGCGTACAACATCCTCTAAAGAGAAAAAAAGACATGTAAATTAAATGGAACGGAAATTATGATAAATTAAGTTCGAAACGAGCTGTAATGGTAAATGAAAGGAATTAATTTACGAAAGCTTCGCGCTTCGTTATGATATCGGCAAACATAGAGAATTTTTACACATTTTATATAAAAACATAAGGAAGATTGCAGGATGGAAATTATAACGGATCAGGTTAGTACAAGACTGTAATGAGAAATAAATGAAATCAATTTGCAAAGGTTCGGCAACTGGGCATGCTACTGGCAAACGTGAAGAGGGCTTGTCTGTTACTAACGGCGATCCACATTTTACTCGATAAGGGCGCCTACGCCGAGACGTTCACCCTCGGATATATCACCGGTTCGAAAAGACGTCCAGGCGACTTGGAGTATCAGCGTCCTGGATACCGGATATCCGGCGCCATATCGCTCGCCGTGGAAGAGGTAACCGAGCCGCTTATTTTTCCCCGAACGCTTCTGGACTGACCACAATTAGCACGGAAGTACCTAATTAACAACGATACAATTTTGGAATCCCTCTGTTTCACTTATCGCAACATATTCTTGGTAAAATCCAGATAAATCTCTTCTCGAGGAAAAAGTTTCGTCGCGAACGCCTCAATGCCTTATCGAGAAAATTAGCTTGGAATAATCTTCTCGTTTTTAGCTGGAAGGAAATTCTGAGCTAGCTCGCGCGAAACTAGAGTTCACTTTGAACGACACGGGGAAATAGAGCCGCGAGGATGGGATTGAATTTAATTAATTCCACGAGAAGAAGATGTAGGATATATATATATATATATATATATTGCTTGGGTTGGTAGGTGAACGCAGGTGAGCTCGGTCGACGCGGACACAAGCTCGACTTCCTGGTCGCGGAAACTTATGGCGAAGAGGAGACCAGCATCCTGATGACCGCCGATCTCTGGACGAAGAATATCAGCGTTTACATAGGACCCCAGGAAACTTGCATCCACGAGGGCAGAATGGCGGCGGCGTTCAACCTTCCAATGATATCTTACGTAAGTAGCCTTTTCTCTCTTTCTTAGCCTTGACAAAGAATCCCGGTGCGTGTATGCGCGTGTCTATTTCGCGAATCTATGTGTTCGTGAGTCAACTGGAACGTTTCCACTCTATCGTCTATTAACCCTTCGGCGGTGTAATCCGACGATGAAGAATTTAATAACGAACTATTTAACTTCTGATCAAATAATTCTATTTACTTTACTAATTGAATAAAAAATAGTTATTCCTTTCGTCGTTAAAATTTCTTGTATTATTCCTAACAAATGGAAAAAGTACGATAGAGTATCGTAACGAAATGTTAGTTCCCGTCTGATTAAACGAACTTCTGAATCTACTTGTACGAAAGAGAGGCCCTGTTATGAGAGAAACTATAGAGAATTAACCTCTCTCTTCGATATGCTTATCGTCAGCAGAACTGGCAACGAATTAAAAGCTATAAAAAGAGGGGAAACGAATATGGAAACGTCGAAGAATGCTCTCGCTCGCGTGCTCTTTAGTACGAAATGCTTTCTCAGTTACGTAACGACGAATGTATCGCCACGAAAAGTTCGTAGTACGAATGCAGTCAAACGAAATGTAGGAAAAGCTTCCTCCGGCACGAGGCTCCTCCTCTTTTAACGGAACGAGTACCCTAAGCTTTAGGAGCACTTTGGTCAAGTAACAAGTTTGCTGTGTGCATGCTTTCAGCTCGATGCTACTTTTATCGCGGTTTCTTCGTATATCGACAAGATCAAGTACCACTGAGAGTCTTGGACACTCCTAACGTCTTTCCTTTCCATTAAACCTTTCTGGTTCGTTCGGGTCTCTTATATTTCTCGCAATATCGTAAGTTACTCTCGTGGAAAGATACAATCGTAAGGACCGCAGCACGCGACCGAAAACAAACGTTACACGGCTTGTAATACCAAAAGTATAGTTGGACGTTGATTAATCTTCTAATTTGGCTCCGTAGTAGCCCAACTAAATCGAGAACTAAAAAACATTGTATCTACCGTACGATATGATTTCTATGCTGGATAAAAGTAGTATGCCGATTAATCAAGATCTATTATCTGGTTAATCGAAACTCCAGCGTATACGTTTCGACTGTAGCGTATCCAACGTTGCGTTCCATTTAAATCGAGAACCGTGACCCTATGTAATAGCACGAACGGTCTCCGAAGTGTTTCGTTCGATCGTTTTTTCGCTTGTACCGACGTGATCTGACGGTGCAATGCGTGGTTTAAGCTTCCAGCAGCTGGCGGGCCGACCGAGGAAATAAATTATTCGTCGACCACCGAGGAATACGAATGTGCGAAGCTGAGATTACGACACGTTTAACCCATTCAGCACCATGGAATGGTCAGCTCGGTTCTTTTATCTATCTCTATATTTCGCCAGTTGCTTCTCCCGGGGTTCCAGGCTCGTTAGCCCCAAACATTTTGCACGATATTCGAATTTAATCGACTTGTTTGATGTTTCGTACGAGGTAAGCGATGAACGATACGTGGAAGAATTACGAATCGTACGAGATACAGTAATGGTTGCTTAAATCGCAGTAAATCAAGAGTTCGCATTGTTATTCTTGTGGAAGGGTAGTGATTTTATTCCAGAAATATTCTCGAGCCTCTTGACGATAAAAAAGGATAGGTTTCGAAGGAGAAAGCGGGAAACATATAACGCTATATAATACTATTCTTCTTTATTCTGGACATATACTGTCTTTGGTAAAATGTTTAGGTTACGCTGACAAAATACGATATATAATATACGAATATTGTACTATAAATTTCACATAAGAGATGTCACCACACCGATTCATTTATGTAAATTCATGCTTCTGTGAGTAAAGTAAATAGAGATTTGTTTCGCTCTCTAAATATCGCGTGATGAGAAATTTATATTAGAAATGCCATATATATTTTTGTATATTACGGGTTTGTATATTTTGCATACTATGACTAATGGGTTTTATAGCCAAGGTGCGATTGGAGAAACGGAGCTTTGTAGAAAAGGAAAACAGAGAATGGAAGATAGAGACGATAAAGCGTGCCAAGGGGAAGAAAGATGAAACTATTTCAGGCGGCGATTCGTTAAATTCTTTTTGGTCTCGCTACTGTCCTGACCGAGCGAGGAAATCGAGAAAAGAAACCATTCGTCTTCCCTGCAAATTATCCAGATCATTGAATACTTACATTCCTCCTCGAGGCTGCGACGCGGTGTCGAAAAATATAGGAACGCTGTTTCACGAATCGTTTAACGCGAGCTATTGACTTCGATTGAACTCGCGCGAAATTAATCGACCCGGCGATAAAAATGCGTTTAATAATTCGTTCCATTGTCGAACGAAAAACACTACTCGATTTTATCTATCCGGATCAATGTTACATTTTAAACGTACATTAACCTTCATAGGTATATGAACACTTTTGTCAATTTGTAATAACGTTAAGTATAATTATTAATGGCGAATTACTAATTAAAGGAAACATTTACTACCTTTTTATGGGATCTGAAGGAGTATAAATTTTAATTTCCTATTAAACGAAATAGAAATATTATATTTTACTACTCCATTTATAAATGTTATCGTTTGTCAAAGTTTGACAATTGGCGAGCTTTCGTGAGTGTCAGTTCTAATATTTAAAGAAAGTTTTATTAAGAATAGAAATAATTATACGCAACTATAGCGATTATAAAGAACAAAATATCCAAATACCTATGAACAATAACGTATTTATCGTACGTTTTCAGCTCGATCGGATCTCGCGATCCTTATCGTTATTATCAAATTTAATATCCTATTGAATTAATTAATCCAGTTCAGGTATTAAACGAGACAGCCGTGAATCATCGTACATATACGATTTCGTTCGCTCTGTTGTTCGATTTTCCGCTGGTCCGTTACATTGCGAGTCCAGCTGACACACTAATCACTCGCATTACGTGTCCCTCGCTTTCCAACCTAGTAATAGACCAACCTAGAAACTCGATGCAGAATCGAAACTGGCTTGCTGCACGTGGAACTAGCCACGCAATTTATCTTTCCGCATGGTTCCGTTTGAAATATTATACGATATTAGGTGTATCACGACGATTACGTTCATCAATCTGCAAACTTTGTTTCAGTTTTGTACTCATCGCGAATCGTCCGACAAAAAGGAATTCCCCACGTTCGCGAGAACGAGACCACCCGATACGCAAATCTCCAAGTCCGTCGTTTCCGTGCTGATGGCATTTAACTGGACGAAAGTAAGTAGAATAAGCCGCGACGCAAGGAGTCGTCAGACCGATCCGTGAATTTTAACAGATTTCATTTTACAATCAATTTACTCGATTCTGTAGGTTTACTTCCAAGTTACTATAGGTTATGATCTTTTTTCTTTTTTTAATTCGTCCGAATATCATAACATGAGAATTTCGAAAAATATCGGCTTGGAGTTCCTATGTCTTGAAATACTGTTGCTAGTAACGTGGAACGTTTGAAAATTATAAATTGGCAACATCCCTGTAGCTTCGTTTGTAACGTTTAGGTGACGTTCATGTACATGAACTCGACCCTGTTCGAATTTAACAAGATGTCAACGATCGCGGAGACGATTCTATCGTCGTTCGACTCTGCAGGTGTGACGGTGAACTTTCTTCGTTGTTGGGAAGAACCATATCACGTCACGCATATGACCAATCCGTTCCACAAACACGTCAGTGAAACATATCGGGAAACGCGAAGTGAGTATGAAACGACTTATTAATTCGTAAGAGAAGAAAAGACGCGAAAATGGTGTTGCCCATCCAAGTTCGACAGAACTTGCTTTTTTAATTTGTAACGATCGTCGTAACAGTGAAATGATCTTTAACGTTCCCTTTTTTTTAAATCACAACCGGCGCACCGTCTAAAATATAGTACCCGCAGTCTGATTTTTCATCGAATTTGTGTAAGAGCACATTTAGAACACGAACGGTAGCCCGCATGTTACGATTGCAGAAATTTCGCGCGGTGAATAGATACGGCGCGTAATTTGCCTGATAACTCGTTATCTATTTAATTTTCTGTTAAAAATAGTCGTAAATCGACCTGCTTGGCTATTAAAAGCAGCTACGGAGAAAGTTGATTACTCGGAGGCAAAAATAATTCGTGGATTATTAAAATTAAAGGAAAGTAAAGGAAGGAAAATAATCGTTGAGACAGTACGACGCTTTTGTTCCAGTTTACGTGATTCTAGGGAATTATTATGAACACATGGGACTGCTGATGGCTCTGGACGAAAGGAAGCTCTTGGAAAAAGGTATAAATCCGCTGTAACATAATCAGGTACATATACTAGAGAGCAGTGTCATTAGATCGTAGTCTAATATTCGTCTTTGAAGCTTTACTAAAACCATCCTGCTTGATCATCTCAAAAATACAATTATTCTTATTCGTCGCGCAAGTGATTCAGACCTTCGAGGAAAAAGAATTCATACGTTTTTCTTTTCTATCTGTCTTTTCCACGCGAGCCATTCTAACGATCCTGTATAGATTTCTCATTAAATGCTCGTCCGCGGAGAAAAAAAGCATATCGCGTGAATTCGTGCCGCAGGCGAGTACTGGGTGGTCGGTGTCGATATCGAGCAATACGACGAGAAACGACCGGACAAGTACTTTCGTGGTTTATGGCAGAAGAAGACCAACTCGTCGATCCTGAAGGCGTATCGCAGCTACTTCAGCGTCGTAGCTAGCGCTCCAATTTACTCGAAGAATTTTACACGAATGGTGAATCAGTACAGGCAAAAGCATCCATTTTATTTCACCAATCCACTGGCGAACATGGGTGGAATTATTCAGGTGACTATCATAATCACATACCTTGAGAAATTGTCGTTTCGATAATGGAAACACCTCGACGTTACTCATTGTGGATATTTATGGAGATTCGAATTTTTATGAACGCAACTAACGAAATAAAACTGAGACAATAGAAAGTTCCATTCTCCGAGGATCGCAACGAACATTATATTTCCGATATTTTATATATTTGTTGCACATCGTGCGTGTTCTGCGCGATGTTGTATTAGGTTGTCCGAAAAGTATCTTTCGTGTTTTTTACAACAGCGAACCTTCGTACAAACGTGAAACTATGTCTGTGAAATGTCGCGGTGTTTATCTCAACAGAACAAAATGGATCGTACGTAATTCGACGAAATAATATAAAACAAAAGCGTTGCGCGTCCATTACTTCCTCGTAAAACGAAAGAAACTTTTCGGGCAACTTAATATGTTTAAATTTCCATAAAGACATAAACACCCACAATCTATTATTCGGCGTCGAACACTATGAAATCCATGACATCGATTATTTAGTTTCTATCTTTGAAGATATCACATTCCTATCTTTCTTCTTCGAACATATGAAACTCTGCCTCATCTTTCTCGTATTGTAATGTTCATAACGCAATAAACCAGGGATAAAAATAATTCCCATCGATCCATGACATTTATACAATTTCTTCGCCATTCCACGCAAATGGAAAAGCATCTTCGACTCTTAAACGTAATCGTTTGTTTGTGTTATAAGGCAGATCGTACCAGAAACGGCGTATCTGTACGACGCGGTGCATCTCTACGAAAGATCGTTGCTAAAAGCTCTGGACGAGAATCGGGACCCTCGAAACGGCCGTGAAATGGTGGCGACTCTTTACGGCGTTCACTATCGAAGCGCCATGGGGTACGTACAAGAAAAAGAGAAAAGACGAGGTGGATCACGAATCGGCTGTTTATCGCGCCGGTTTACGATATGTAAATCAGTTTCGCGGCGCGAAAAGTACGCCGAAAATGCACTTGGACCATGTATCTTCGACGAAGTGATTACCGTTTGCATACCGTAATCGAGTGGACGAAGATGAAAACGAGGCAATTCGTCGTTCTTTGTATGTTTCGGCGAGAACCTAGCCGTTTAACGATCAAGGAAATAATTATGCACACTCTGTGACTTTTGAGGATAAAAATAGAGATTGGAACGACGTTTAGCTTTTTCCTAGGTGACGTAAAGTAATTTGTTTGTTATGCAAAAATACGAATGCACCGGTAAACATAGCCGTAAATAGCGTTCGTGAGAAATATTTTACGACGATTCTACGATATTTTCGCGGACGCTACTTGTAACAAAGTTACCAATTGTTTTCGAAACTTAGAGAAATATTTTATGATCGTTCCTAGTAAAAACGCTCTATCGATTTTCTACTGAAATTTTAATCGTTGCGCGTCCTATAAAATTTAATCGAGTTCGATAAAGTTGGAAAGTTAGAGCAGCTGTTATTTCTAATAGCGATTTATCCGGAAGATCGTAGTGATATTAATCGTGGAATTCGAGAAGGGGATAGGAGATCACCTGAATCACCGTGGAAATATTTACGTCTATGCGTAAGAGGGTTTAAAGTACACGAGGCAAATAAAGCAGAGACGGCCGTTATTACGATGACGCAAGCGTCTAGAATGATAATTGACACTACGAAATAATTGAGGCTTCCACGCGGCTATCCTTGCTCTCGGATTCTCGTAATTTTCCTCCTCTCTTAAAATAATCGATGCTCGTATCTGCGCTATCCAATATCGTGAAATAATTGCTTGCATAATATTTCGTTATATCGTTTGACGAGTAGCGAACTGCAAAATTAATAACGAGCGAAAGAGAAACGATGGTATAAAAATTGACGGGAAATAACGCTTCACGGGTTTCTTTGCGCAATTTACGAGGACTTTTAGCGCGCGTAAAGCGCGCGTTACGACGCTTGCCTGTTGCATGATATATCGTCTGTACAGATACATGGTCTACATGGACGAAAACGGAGACGCTGAAGGCAATTACACTCTGATTGCTCTGGACAATCGACCGACAAAGGGACACGGTTTATACCCTATAGCTTACTTTGTGGGAAAAGAGAACGGCACGAATCTGCCAGTAAGACGTTAACTGATTTTTTAACCATGCCTTTTTCTTACAGGCCACGTTCCATTGGTTTCGTTTATCGATTCACGTTTCACTTACAGAAACTTCGATTGACAAGGGATATTTCGTGGATCGGTGACGGGCCGCCCATCGCCGAGCCTCATTGCGGTTACCACGGTGAAAAATGCACTTGTACGTATAAGACCATCTTTTTTATCGTTTCTGGTTTCGTCAATGGTAGCGATAAATCAATTTTTCGTGACATTTGATTGAGAAAAAAGAGGGAAATTAAGTGAAAGCAAAGAGGTAACGAACAACGTGATCGGTTTGAAGCGGTAAGACATAATGTTTCCCTTCGATAATCAAAACTTTTGGACTCGTGAAAATGCGATCAGGGTAGAGGGTCTTGGTTCTCCTTCGAATTACCATTCGTCAGCTTTCTCCGCTACCTTTAAGGCCGATCGTTCGAAAATACATCATAAAGTTCGCCGGTCCGATCTTCAAATTTACATATGTAAATCTGTCCAAGAGGGAAGAAGGAGAGGGGAGGGCAGCTTTTGCCTTTACTACCCGCCAATATCTTTTTCGTTTCCTTTAATTGAGATCGAATACATATCTCGACCACGTAACTGCGATTACGGATTATGCAACGAAACACAGTCGGCACGGTCGTGACCGATTTAAACGCTTCTGAACACGAGACGTTGAACGAGGGAGTACAATTAAAAAAGAATCGAATGGAGCGAGCATCTCTGACCCGAATATTCGAAACGATCGAATCGATGGTTCGTTTATTTAAAAAAGAATTGGAAAAAAAATAATAAAAAGGAAGCCACAGATAAGATTGTCGCGGACCAGAATACCGTGACTATAGACTAGAATATCGTGGACACTATAAAACTATAGAACTGTAGAAACGTGGAACTGTAGAGCTATGTATGGAAGTATAAATTGCAGAACTTTGAAAGTACAGAAATATCGTATAGAACAATTGGTTAGGATGACAATAAAAAAAATATCTAGAACAGATTCGCCACTTACGATCAAATCGTTTAGCTCACACGGGAGAAATCATGGGCGGTATAGCCGGCGGATTTCTGTTGATTATGATGGCGGTGCTCCTGGTGCTATACAGAAACTGGAAATACGAGCAGGAACTGGATTCCCTACTCTGGAAGGTGAACTACAAAGACATTCAGATCAAAGAGAAGAAAGACGAGTCGTCGGGAGCCAATGAGGCGCCTACCAAATGCAATTCCAAGGTAAATGCTTGGCTTCGTTCTCTGTGTCGTCTTATACCAATTCTCTGTTATTCCCGTCATTTCCCTCGATCCAATTGATCCTGGGACTTTCGAAGCTCGACGCTATCCCGCTATCAAATCCCGCATGATACCCTTGCGCTTCTTATACAATGAGACCGACTATGAGATCCTAGCGATCTGTTTATTCTATTATAAAACAAATATTACATACGTGGCAAGATTAGATGACTATAATACCTTACAATGTAGTAAAGTTCCTGTTTTTTTTTTCAAATAAACGTTTAAACAATACCTGGCAACGTCTTTTTAACGAGAGAAATAATTTTCCCGGATAGACGACGACGCAGCCTATTGTGAGAACCAGCCAAGTTTCTCTCAGCTCGAACCCAGATGCTGATTTTCGTTACTCGATGATTTACACGCAAATTGGTGTTTATAAGGGGCGGATATTCGCCGTAAAGAAAGTTCGGAAGAAATCGATCGAAATTACACGGGAGATGAAGAAAGAGCTGAAAGTGGTAAGTATAGGACGAGCTCGATCGGATCGCTTAAATCGCGTTTACATTAGCCAACTATTGGTCGGCTGACTGGGTCGATCGTCATCCAGCGTATACGTAACATCAATCAAACTCTGTCTTCCGATCGAACGATTTCTGATCGTTCGATAAGAAGTTGTCCGTTCGTCTGTTATTGAGCCCTCGTGCGATAATTTAGCAACCAACAGTAACAACGATTGGTAAATCCACAAATTATAAGCTGTAGATCGCATATAAGTTTATCATTTTTTAGTTACAATTTATAAAATTAATTTGCAAAATTAAAATTTCTCCTTGTTTTATTGCCGATTAAATCAGGTTGCCTCGAAAGCGTCTTTAAAACCTAATCCGTCAAATGTTGTGGTCTTTATCTTAATAGAACAAAATGGATCAGACGTAATTCGATAAAATAATATAAAACAAAAAATGTTGTTCGTCTATTGTTTCCTTGTAAAGCGAAAGAAACTTTTGGGACAACCTAATATTAGAAACTTGTAACTCGTAAACTTTCACTAACAATGTTAGTTTATTAAGCGGATGAGGAGCTTCTCGAATAACTGAGCTAATATTGTTAGAGCTGCGGTAGAAACTTGCGGTTTTAGCTATAGTTCGTGTCAATACTGGAAAATTAGTCTCGCGTCCGTGAATCTATAATCCCAGAAATATATCTTAAATATATTCAATTAGATTATAAACAGGATACATACTACGATTCAGTCGACCAAAAGTTATTTAACCTGCGGCCTCGAGAACATCGAAAGCCAATACGCCGATCCATGTACAAATTAATGATCGTTTCTCTAGATGCGAGACTTGCGACACGATAATTTGAACGCTTTCATCGGAGCCTGCACCGATCCACCGAACATATGCATCGTCGTGGAGTATTGTGCTCGTGGCAGTCTCAAGGTAATTACTTGGACAGTTTATAATTAAGTAGACGAAATTTAAGTTCGCAATTCTTTGGTATAATTTTCTCGTCTTTTTTCTCGCAGGATATCTTGGAGAACGAGGACATGAAGCTCGATAATATGTTCATGGCGTCCTTAGTCGGAGATATAATCAGGGTACGTATCGTTCGAGAATCGACAAACTCTTTTGTCCAAAAAGAACCAACGAAAAATGAAATTTTGTCGCGAGAAACCTTCGAATAACATTTTGTCTTACGACGGTTCGCACAGAGAAGTAGTCGAGACAGTGGAATATAATTTTTCATATCGAAATCTCAATCGATCGCTGAAACTTTCCCTATCTTCGCGAAAACCCGTTGAAACTTCGTACTCGTACGATGTTATCGGGAGTTATATCTTCTCGGAATTTCGCGTATTCAACCAGACGAGTACAATTGATCCCAGAATCGTCGCCTTTGATAGAATTCACCGTCGACAAGTTTGCTACTGCTTGTACGCTTTCCAGGGGATGATCTATCTGCACGAGTCCGTCATAAAATTTCACGGTTCGCTGAGTACGTCGAACTGCTTGGTGGATTCTCGATGGGTTGTAAAGCTGGCGGACTTTGGGTTGCACGAATTCAAAAAGGACGCCGAGTGTGAGCCGTGTGACGTCATGAAGAAGTATCACGGTAATTTATCGAACAGATAATTTATGAATTGTTTGAAGAAAGACGCGATATATCTATGGCTTGTCATAGAACAAACACATGTCTACGATAACATATTTTTTATAGTTTATTTTGGTTTTTACAATTTGTCCTGAAGGACATTTGGTAAAGTGTTATATCTCATTGGTAATAAAAAAATAAAATAAAAATAAATATAGCATGTGGGTGGCTACCCCCAGCGGAGTGCCAACTTCGTGTTTTCTTCGTAAGTCTAAGTTTCTAAATTAATAAATTTTCGAAAAGACAGAGTTCGACTAGAACTATGTAAAGCTTCTGCAATTTCTTCGATGAATTTTATTTCGTGGGTCTTTCTTTACAAGGTTTTTCCATTTATGAGTGACATTTGTCTTGGATAACGATATAATTAAATTAAAAATTCAACAGGTTTGCTATATCGAGCGCCCGAACTGTTACGATCGACGAAAAGCCAAGAGCCGGTCGTGCGAGATTATCAGAGAGGAGACGTTTATTCTTTCGCTATAGTGTTGTACGAACTTCAAGGAAGACACGGTCCTTTTGGAATCACGGAATTAACCCCTTCGGAGATATTGAAGAAAGTAATCGCGAGAGAACCTGATACAGAACCGTTCAGGTATTACCGTTATGGTCGCGGTCTGTCGACGGCAGAAGATACTTAAATTTTATGTGCTTTTGTTTTCACCCTGTCAGCTACTCTGTTTTCCTTGAATTATCTCAGACCACCGTTGAACCAGTTGGAGAACTGTTTCCATTTCGTGCGCGCTTGTTTGATGGAGTGCTGGGCCGAGGACCCTGAGACTCGACCAGACTTCAAGATCGTTAGAAACAAACTGAGACCTTTGAGAAAGGGCATGTAAGTTTGAATATCTTAACCCTTATTTTATAACGATAAAGCGAAGAGTAGATTCTACGCGATAATTACATTTACTTAATTAACTTGAGAATAGAAATTCTCCGAAATTGAAATTCGCCGATACCGTTGTTAAATCGATAAAAGATCCTAGAAATATAAATATTTAATGTTAATATCGATAAGCGAGAATATTCACTGGCTACATATAGTACGTTAAACGTAAATTAGAAAGCAACAAAGGCGAAATATCCGCACGAGTGAGAATAGATCCAGCGTTTGCCATTTTAATTTTGCTTGATAAAATAAATTTCTTTTTATTTAATTCAGATTGTTAAAATAAAGGAAGATAAAGAAACGAAAGAGAGTAAAAGTTGGAATAATTTAAAGATATGCTTTTCTCAGGAAGCCAAACATATTTGACAACATGATGGCCATGATGGAGAAATACGCGAATAATCTGGAAGCGCTGGTCGACGAACGAACGGACCAATTAACGGAGGAGAAGAAAAAGACAGGTTGCTCGACGTTCCATAAAATGCCACTCAATCAAAACGCTATCACGTTTCCTTCAAATTATATTACACGAAATTTTATCTTTCAGACGCGTTGCTGTATGAAATGCTACCGCGTTACGTGGCAGAGCAATTGAAACGGGGACACAAAGTTGAAGCTGAAAGCTTCGACAGCGTTACAATTTACTTCAGCGACATTGTCGGCTTCACCGCCATGTCTGCCGAAAGCACACCATTGCAGGTAATTTCTACAGGAATATTTCGAAATTTACGAACTAGTTGCGTTTTTGTATCTTATAATATAGATATTGAAATAATCGTACCAGTGTGGAGGAAAATTTGCAACGTTAAATATCAATATTAACGTAAATATTAGCATATTAATTTCAAACGAAATTACTTCACTCGCAGGTGGTAGATTTTCTGAACGATTTGTACACCTGTTTCGATTCGACGATAGAAAATTACGACGTCTACAAAGTGGAAACTATCGGTGATGCTTACATGGTGGTAAGTAAACAAAGTATGTAAACGTGATACAGGATCCTGAATTATACTCCTTTCGACAGGTAAGCGGTTTACCAATTCGAAACGGTATTCAGCACGCGGGAGAAATAGCCAGTATGTCCTTGTGCCTCCTAGAAGCCGTAAAACAATTTACAATTCGACACAGGCCGCTGGATAAGCTACAACTACGAATTGGTATACATTCCGGTTAGTTCAGTGAGAAAACTTCGATATACGATTTTAGACCGCGCCAAATACAACTAATCCACTTTTACTTCTCGCCTAGGTCCCGTGTGCGCCGGTGTGGTCGGCCTAAAAATGCCACGTTATTGTCTATTTGGCGATACCGTGAACACCGCTAGCCGCATGGAATCCACCGGATCTGGTGAGTAATTATCAATTTGCATCAAGAGAGAAAGAAAGAAGATCGCAGCTCCGAATATAATTTCTCGATGCGTCTGCTCGATATTAAAACTCCAAAATGATTCTTCCATTTAACATATTCGCTACTGTTACGTCGATCGCATTCTTATGAAAAAAGGAATACAACTTCGAGGTCTGCAGCGAATATGTTACAATAGCGTAGGATCTTTGCTACAATTAGTTTATTTACGATAAATGGATTAAACAGATGTTGATTAAGCAGGAAACGACGGTTGTTTAACGTGAACTAATCACGATAACGTATTATAATTAAGACAACTAGATATTAGATAGGTAGTTAATTCTTTTGTCTTAGCCTCGTGTCTTTTGTCTTAGCCCCGGCACGCACGTGTTCTGCAACCTGTTTATAATTCGCCCAACAGCCCCCAGGCCCCTCTTCCACGATACTACATTAGTATCTCGTGAATTTTCTGTGATATATGTAAACTTTGACGTTTCACACTGCCAAATATTCGTAACATCGTATCACACGTTCGATATCCTCTGCTTTTCAGCTTTGAAAATCCACTGCAGCAGAGAAACGAAGGAACTCCTGGACCAAGTTGGCGGTTTCAAAATAGCGGAAAGAGGGTTGGTCTCGATGAAGGGCAAGGGCGAGCGTTTAACCTACTGGCTGACCGGCGAAGACCCGATCCTGCGAGAAGAACGAAGCAGGGAACGAGAGAATCGAAGAAACGGTTACGCCAGAAACAATTCCAACCCTCTGATACCACGAAGCTCTCTTAAAAACAAATCTCTCGTAAGATCAACCTTCATGAGGTGCTCGAGCGAATCGCCGAAACGATTACGGTTTGCGAGCTCGGATCAACTGGACCAGAAATGTTCTGGCGCGAACAATCAGCTAGAGTCTATCGTCGACAACAGTCCGTGCAAACCGAAAAGGTCTTGCGCAACGAGGCCTTCGTGCGTGGATAACTGGAGATCCTCCAGCAACTCGTGTCCGTGCGTGGAGAAATTGTGCGAACAAGAAACGCAAATCGACGTGAAAGATCTAACGCGGCATCGATCCGACGCGAATAATTCGCCGCTACGATCGAACTGGACGATCGGTAACGAGCCTTGTTTCCCGCGTGCAGGGGTCAAGAACTTCCGGTTTGGGCCGGCCGGGATCGCGCAGACAACCTGCAGATCCGCGCCCAACAGCCCGAGGCACAGCACTCTGATCTTAAATTGTCAGAAACGAGCGGCGCAGTCGAACGAGGAGATAGACGGATGGGACGCTACCACGCCACTGATTTATTATCCGGGAGGACGATTGGATTAAGGAGCTGGCTGCTTGGCCACGAGTGTAGCTTCTATCTCGAGTCGGTTTGGAGCGCGCGATGTCAACGCAACATCGAGGTGATTTAGTTGTCGAAGATCGAATCAGTGCTCGATTGTATGCATATCGAAGTTTTGATTGTTCGTGTTGAGAGACGGGAGCGATGAAAGATCAAAGAGTTAAGGTGAAGAGTTCAAGTGAGAGTAAAGTTTGATTGGTGCGATTAATTTAATGGGGAACCATGGTTGTTTTCGATGAATGAAAGTCGTCGTGCGAAGCTCGAATGGCTGAACAGTGCGATGCTTCGATAATTACGGAAACTCGAAGGATAAGGAGGTAGGAATTGATTGGAATTTTCTTCGATTTATCATAGTATTCGATAACTAGGCCAAGTTTTGATTCTAACGATTCGACAATCACGTTCCGTTGTTATTAATCGATAATTTTAATCTAACGATTACACAGAGACTGCAATTGGTCGAGCGACCATTCGTTTTCGAATATGATTTCCCCCTGGCTCGCAGTACACGATGTACCAAAGCACACCGTACGTACAAACGAGATACCCAACAGATGTATTTATACATTATTTATAGCATACGTAATTCGTGCACGGAAATCAACTCGCCATAACGGTATATTCCACGCATTAGCTTAGACAATCAAGAAGGCTCGTGCTTTTTATTCTATATAAGTGTCCTCTAGTCAATTTATTTTAATTTTACGCACCGTTCAGTTCTTACGACGCAACGAATCGAATATTCATGCGGCGTTTGCAATAAAAAAACGTTTCTACGCGAAATTATCCACGAGACAGTGGAAATTCGATAAAATCGTACGATAACAACGCGAACTATGTTCTTTACTGCCGGCACGTAGTACTTAAGACGATTATTTATGGAGTAATATATACATACATAATATATATATATATATATATATATATATATATATATATCGTAAACGACCGAAGAGACTCGTTGCTTCAAGTTCTTTCGATAATGCGTATCGTGTAATTAAGGAACCGATCTATCGTAAGCACGGTACAAAAAACATGTGTAAGTTTATTATTCTTCTTGAAATAAAGAAATCATTAATAAATCTTTTGTCTGACGATAGTATTTAGATTGTTGTCAAAACCGAAGTACACGAATTTCCTTATAAACACAATGGATATCGAGCAAACACACAGAGATTCGAGATAATTTCGCGTTATTGACTGAGATCTGGTTGTTGCACGTAAGTGCAATGGCATGAAGCGTGTACGAGCGAGCGGGCGCACGAGCACGATGCGTGATGAAACGGCGCCGATAACGCACCAAGATCCATTAAATTATTAGCATCGAAGAAATTAATTGAACGCAAAACGGTGATTGCACGCGTTCTCTTGCATCTGCTGCTGTTTTATCTGCCACCGCGCGGCTCGCGGATTTGTCGTGAAAAATTGGAAAATATCGATCAAAGTCGACCACGTCTGTGACTAAAACGAACGAATCAAGTAACATCCGCGATTATAAAATTAACCGACGACACGCGGTTTACCAATTGCATCAGTGAAGCGTTTCACCGCGAGGGAAAAGTTCGTAGCCGCGCGGTAACGATCGCGCCGATGAAAGTCCAGTTGCGGTCTTTCAGGGACATTAATCGCGCGCGTACATGCGCATGATTCATTTACGCGGAGAACATCGTCGATAGAGATTCGTTTCGATTTACAGTTAACAGGTAGATGTTAGAAAGTTCCGCTTGAATGGGACAACGATAGGGGAGGCCAGTACCTTTGAATATGCATACCAGCGACGTTCCATTCCTTTTTAATAATCTAATGGGTACTGTTACGTTTATTTATATATCGAGCAAGTCGGACTCGACGATCAGTCGTGCCTCCCGATCGCGAAAACTATAACTAATGCCGTTAGTGGCTCGTCGGCTAACTAAACTCTTCGTTACTTTAATTTGCACGTCTCGTTACGTGCGTCTTCGTAACACGTGATCGCGATACGCCACGGTTCTCACTCTCTGCTTAAGTGTGAAACGCTCGTGCAAATACTAGAATGACTTCTGAATTTATTGCGCCATTTACTATTCGGCGTCTTTCGCAAACTCGATAGAGCAAATGAATAGTAAGCTCGTGGAGAAAATTCTTCCAGTCGTTTCCCCGTTCCCCTTGAAGGCAAACGTGTAAACGACAACGTTTCGACCTTCGTATTCCTCAAAACGATACTTCTATCCTCGTTTACCGGTAACGAGTTCCAAGTCACAATCCTTACACTTATAAACCTTTCCAAAGAGATCAAAGGACGAACGTTTGGTATAATACGTACAACGTAGGAATCGAACACCCTGTATAACGAGGCGACTCTTATATACAGAATAGGGTACTATCTTATTTACGGTGAAGTGGTTGTCGGCCAACTTAGAGGAGCGGCCATCATTCAATCAAGCCGGACAATTTAAACAGCCTGATTCACGCAGCGAAATCATTTAATATTTGACGTCAAGCACGATTATCGTATAACGGTGCGTAATGGCCGATTGTTTATACAGGTTGCAAGCGGCGCCGCAATTTTCAAATGGTGTATCTGCCTCCTGAGAACGAGATGTTGTTGAACGTTGTCGGACGGAGCAATGTTGCAAAATGATCCGTCATTAGCGGCGGACACAAGTGACGAGTACAATTACTCTTCAACCATTTACTGCTAATAGGCGAGCAAACCGAAAAAGAGAAAAAGAATTCGTTCCTTCGTACTCTGCCCCCTCCCTCTCTTTAGCTCGCCTCTCCGCCCCTTCGTACATCGATAAACCATACTCGTCGTACAAATTCATGCAAATCCCACGCACGTATAATTCCCAATTATTCTGTAACCTCGCATTCATTCGCTTAAATATTAATCGCGTCGGCGACGCTGTATTATTTCGACTTCACGCTCGGTCGAACGCGAACGGTCTCTCCGTAGAGCGTACTTTTATTAGCCAGCCTGTGTTCCTATTTATAGACACGGAATTATCTTCATCCGCCGTAGAACAATACGTTGAGAGAGGTAAAAAATTTTGATAGGAGAATGCTAATCTACGCGGTTCATCGTTGTCGTTCTCGAATGAAAAGGAGCGGCTCGATTACCAGCAATTAGATCATCGTTGTTGCGCGTACTGACACACGCGATTAGAAACGAGACACAACGAGAGAAGAGATTCGCGATAAAGTAAAATTCTATTTTGGTGCGAAAGGAAGAAGTCAGAAGGGAAATAACAACTTTGTTCGTAGGAATTTCATTTACTCGAGCAAAATTTTCAAGTATTGTCCGATTGATATTCGTTAATCGAATCTCCTGCTACGTCTCTTCTCTTATACGACGTTATTTATTACACAAGCGAAAATAACTAACGAGGAAAATCAATGAACTCTCATTATACGAATCCTTACTGTACCACGTTCCTTTGTTTCTATAGATTGGCACTTTTCCCATGGTCGTTGTCGTGTCTTTTCACAACTTTGCACTAAGTAAAATTTTGTTATAGCGAAAGAAGAACGGACTATTTTATTAAATGAGATCTATCGGATTTTCTTGTCGGAAATTCTCCTGTCAACGGGTTACTCACAATCGATGTAGCGTATTGCATCTTTCTACAAGGTACCGCACCTGTGGCTCAAACGACCTGTTGTCCACGCACACGCGGTTACTTTACATAAGATATGCGCAAGCTTAGACCGAGCTGAAAATAAACTCGTCGCGATTCGACACGTTCGATCGTGACGCTACGCTCGTTGTCATTTAACCTGATTTCCATCGGCACGATTCGCGGCTCGCCGACCAAGCCAGCTCGAATGCCTCGCGTGCCTTTTCCGCGATAAATCTCTTCCCTATGATCGCGAAATTACCCGACAAGTCAACGAAACTGGTACAACGAGATCAAAACAAACTCACGTTTCAACAACAACAGGGAAAAGAAATCATATCCGATCTTTTATAATATACTTCAAAGCATACTCGACCAGCATTTCCCGGTAACAAATTGTTCAATGTTTTAATCAAAACACGACAACATGTATAATTGTGTAACTATCAATTTGCTTTTTAATTGTCGTTGAATTAATCCCAAATAAGAGTCGCGTTTAACGGAACAACGGAGACCAATCCACGAAAAGAAACGCGGCGAAAATAGTGGACAGATTTCTACCTTGATAATGTACTTGTAACTAGGAAGTAGTGTTCCCTTACTGATTCCTACACATCATCGATCAACTAACTATTTTCGATGAAAACCCGAGCAGAGTGAATGCTCGGATGGATTTTTGAGTTAAACACATTCAGATGTTCGTAAATGATGTATTTGAATATATATATATGTATATATAATTAGTATAAACATTTTACATACATTCATAACGACCATAACAGCATCCTTTTTACTTTCCATGAAAAGAATCCTTCTGAAATCAGGTTGTTTGAACTTAGTCAACTTGAACTCGAATAACTTGAACAGTTGGAACGAGACTTAAAAGTACAAGAGCGATGAAATGTCAGGAAATAAGCTTGAGACAACGTGGGAGAAAAAAATGTTGCTGCTGGCGACGGAGGCCGCAAAAGTTACACGCTCTCTGTGCACGCTAGATTGTATGCGCCGAGCGGCGAGTGTTGACACTCACGGGGAAAAAGATAAGATAGCAACTGTTTTACCAGCCAATCGCCGCTTCTGTGCGTCGTCGTCTACGTCACTGTTGCTAACTGTGGTTGTGTACACAAGTACACAGGTCTGTATTCAATTGAGATTTCTGCTTTTCGAATAGTGCGATCTCCGGCTGAGAACGTGGCGAAAACAAGGCGCATCGGTCAAACACTCGTTCAAAGAAGAATTCCACTGGCCGACCATGAACGATCGGCCCGAACGGTGAAATCCAAAATCGTGTTACCTCGCGGCACAGGGCGGAAAGAATTTTATCGCGAGTGCAGAAAGTGACGCTGCAACATTGGAAAATTTATAGGAAGATAGCGGGAGGAAGAGAGGTACAAACGAACTCGGCCGAGAAATTAATTGAACGAGATAGGGGGACGGTCTGTTGCTTCAAGAAGGAGGCATGACCATCTTTCGCGCAAGAATCTTTTACTTTGACCGCTATAGTCCGACTTCGAATACAAACTAAGTCGTACAGAGAAACATTTATTACGATAAATTAGATAAACACAGGAGAACTGTACGAGAGAATTTTCAATTGGTATAAATTTAGTGGGAAAAGGAAAAGATAGAAAATTTAGTTAAATCGGAGACAAGAAGCTATCTATCGAAACTTTTATGTTTTGATATCTCGTTTATCGGACGCTACTTTCTCTGCAACGTAACGCATTGCATTATCGTTTATATTTACGCGCACACAGCAGAGCACGTGCATTAACAGTGTACGCGCGTAATAAAGGCATTCGTGCGCTACGCTATTACATCCTACGTTAATGTACGAACAATCGTAAGTTAGCATGTTCACGGTATGCACTTGTGCTCGTTGGAAATTTTGCATACTGATACATTATAATAAGTACTAGAAAATTATGGCAATTAACTTGCGACTAGTCAATTAGCTGTTGAAAAACGTTGACATTCCTTGTCGGATAGAAAAAAGGAAAAGAGAGAAAAGAAAGGAAATTCGTATGGTAGAACGATTAGAGTAGCGAGAAAATATGGTAGGTATGCATTCCGTGCTGATAAAACGCGCAGCTTTCACTATCAATCGCGGTTACAGTACGTAACCAGAAACCAAAGTGTCGGAGGAAATAAGTAAATACCACTAGGCCTCTTAACTTCGTCTTATAAACAAGATTACTTCCAGCCGACTACGGATTTGCAAACAATTAGAGTGTAAACTACATGTTCGATGCGTTATTTCTCGCAACCTATTGCACGCTACGAGCCTCGAAATTTTATACGGCTATTTTATAAAAAAAAAAAAAAAAAAAACTGATAGTCATAAGCAAAAAAATGCTAATTTAAAACGTAACATTTGTTCGAACAAAGAAATTATATTTTCGAGATGATTAAGAACTGTGCGAGTCGTAAAACTGTGCGTAAATTATAGTCCCCTCTTTGTGCGATCTTTGATTTATCAGTTTTATTTCATTCGAAAGCATTTTACGACTGGAAGGAAAGAAAGACACATAAATACATAAAAGTGCAGAATAGCAAGACGAATGTGATAACCGCATGGTCACGATAACGGCAAACTTTTGGCTTTCTAAAAATATCCTTAGCTCATTGCAAACTAATGACGAAATATCTACTCCTCTGTACCTCGTGTCGTCACCTAAACTCGCCTGTGATATAATTCATTTGACCCGGTGTGGCATTTTATTTGCCAACTAGATATCGTTGATGAAACTCGGCGCTCGATTTTTGCGGACGCTAGAGTTATAAAATACGTATCTTGTTTACGAATCATATATGTATAATTTTATTGAAACATAGTTGTAATAATTTTATGTGGAAATTTTGAGGAAATTTCAATTTTCGCTAATAAAATATTATGATATCATAAAACAAATGATAATTCGAACTTTAAGCATTACATTCGATTAATGGAAACGAACAATTTTAAGACGGTTACAGCGCCTTCTACGTGCACAAAAAAGTTCACTTTCGATAGGGTTAGGGACATCTATTTTAAGAGGAATATTTTCTCCCGCCATAACCAGCGTGCTTTGATTAGCCTAAAAAGTGTTCCGATAACGTAATCAAGATCCAACAACGTGAACACATTCGAATCCCACGAATTCGATGAAAACGATATTAATATTTAGTAGGACGTTGTGATTTCCAAATACGTACAAATTATCGGTTATAGTAAACACGCACTTACATTAATTCGCGTTCAGTCGGATAATGCTCGGCCTTGATAGTTGTTTGACATCGGTGGTTCAAGCGAGTACCATTGACTTTTGTTCGAAGGCTATAAAATTCCAGGACACGTATCACACTCTTTCACCCACATTCGCGTCGATTTCGCGGTAATTTTTATTAGAGAAGCGAAAATTGTTGACGAATTTTTCGAAGATTTCGCGTACGGCCGATCTCGATCGGAGCGCCGCTCCGATGCTGCCACCTGCACGCCGTACGGCGACACTAGACCCCTTCGCAATCATGTGTTCGTTCAGTATATTGCGGCTTCTGCTTGCATACGGTTGTTTATAAGAGTATGACGATTGGCTGTCTCGGTGGCGCGTTTCGTCTTCGTAAAACGAATCCGTGATTTCGTTGTGGATTGTGGATCGCGGATCGCGCGTATACCAATATAGCGTGTGGTGTTCGACGTTTCGTTTGCCGCGGGCAGTGCACGTATTTACACCACGTTCCGTGGAAAAAGGGCAAGGAAAAGAGACGAAAAAGAAAAACTTGGCGGATAGAAGTGCATCGTCTTCGCGCCAGTAAAGGCGTCCTTCCGCGTTCTCTCGTACGTAGACGAGCCGCGCGGCCAATCATGCGAGTGGAGTGATTTTATTTTCCAACGAGTAGTGCCTTGCGAAGGACGGAAATAACTGTTAAGTGAAGTTCCTCGACTTTTCACGATCGGTCATCGAAAGACCCGCAGGGATGACGAGGTAGCCCCCCATCCGCAGGATTGGATTACCATGCTGGACACGGCCACGAGTCGCAGGTAACAGAGAACCGTGTGTGCCCCGTGTGAAGACTCCCCACTCGCAGCTTCTTTCTCTTATCCTCTTCTTTCCTTACTTTCTTCGTTTCTCACTCTTATCTCCTCTCCTTCTCGTTCGGCACACACGTTGCTTTCTCTCTCTCTCGTGATCACGAGAGAGAACCGGCGGGAATAGTGGTGCGAAACGCGGTACACACGAGCGAATAAGACGGTTTCTAGCATGCATTCGCTAGAGTAAACGATTGGATGAGCGCCAGCTGCTCAAAGGAAATTCCTTTGACAAAAATTCTCGAGTGTCACTCGATCTATACGCGCGCGCGTAGCAGCACGATGGTTTAACGACAATACCGATGGTTCAACGATGATTATATTATAATATATACACACACGTGTGTGTGCGTGTGTGCGCGTGTGTGCGTGTGCGTGTGTGTGTGCGTGTGTATAATAATAAATTCATTTTCTAGTAGTCATTATTTTAGCGAAAAGGTCGAATACTTAACGATAAGAAGGGCGCGTGTCAAATCTCATATTCATGAGCATTATATACGTATTATATACTCATGAATAATACTACATAGAGGAAGTGATAGCGCGTGCGAGGGCCTGACGCGGGTAAAGTGCATTGCGGCTGCTGCGACGACGTGTATAACGCGACAACAAATTTTTATGGATTGTTGACACGCGCCTTGTGGTGGAAATCTAAAATTTCTTTGTGCTCCCGGGCCCGCCATGTATTTCCGGAACGTGTATATATTGTGTTGACGCGTCTCTTCTACGTCAAACGTTCATTCAGGAAATGAGCTTGCAAACGATTCGTGACTACGTTGTACAGTCTGACTACTAGTATTTTCTTTCTGTCATGTACAAATACGTGTATGTTTACCACATATATGTATGTTTAGGAATACTGATTAATCGCATAGCGGTAAAAAGCTTCAGCAGAAAAAAACATTTTAGAATAAATATATATGTATACGCGTGCTCGTATTGGAAGGGTTCGATGTAGTATTTACTCTCTCTCTCTCTCTCTCTCTCTCTCTCTCTCTCTTTCTCTCTCGTAATCAGCGTATCGAAACAACGTATTTTCGTCGCTTGGCTCTGATACACGAATCTCTGACGTATAAGAGCAAACGAAACGAAGTTGCGGCTGCAACGACGCCACGGAACTTGAGAAATATATTAGAGCGACAACGTCTGATGTTTCGCGTCCCAGGGTCCACCGTATTCTAACCGTTAACAGTTTACTTAACGAGCAGATAAGAGAGAACGTAGAGGAAAATTTCCATCGAGGCTTTCCGCGTTTCAACCCGCTCGTTTCTTCGTGCACGGTGTATCATATATATTTCTACTCTTGAATCAGTTCTGGTTTAGTATGTAACGCAGGTGTCATCGGTTTGTTGACTGTTTCTCGTTCGTCGAAGAGGATTCGAGGAAGATTAATATTTTTTCGAATTCACACGTGGCGTCGCTACGACCGAGCTGAGTCATAGTCGGTACTTTCGGACGTCAAAAAATTTCATTCGGTTGGTTATCGTTGTTTGCGCATGGTTTTAGACGACAATTTTATAGGAGTTAATGAAAATGTAAACAGTGCATGTTACACGATCCTAAACGATATCGCGAGCGTCTCGAAACGTAATTTGTGCCCCAATAAATCTTGAACTTACGTACAATGTATATCGACGCGATCTCGTTCCCGTAATGGGACCGTGAAATATGGAATCGAAAAATATGTAGGTCGATTACCGACTTTTCTGCGTCGGTAAATTCGCGTGTATTTCCTCGTCCGATCGTGTGTTCTACTAGGCGTGGATAAAAAACGATTTTGGCAAATAAATAAATTCATGATACGAATACGAAAACGAGAGAATCTCGGTGTCATGTTTTCTCCCGTTCGATCAGCTTCGTGGACGCTGGTAATTCGAGAAAATAAAATTCACTTGGAAGCTACGGAGCAAAGGTTGCCACGATAAATATTGTCCAGGAGAGATGCTCGCCGTTGTCGGCAACCAAACAATAGCTTTTCATCGTACGCCGTTCAAAAGCGACTCGGTGGAACGACCGTACCAGCAGAGACGTTTAATGAACTTAATTATTCCGAATGTCGATGCTTAACCTCTTTGTTGACCGCTATACCACTGTTAAACTGCAACATTGTTAGACCTTTCAAACAGGTGGCCCTGCTAGCTCAACCTCCACTTATTGCTACACGCGTTTCCACATCGAACAAATCTTACTTCTTTATTTTCTTTTTAATAAAATCACTCGGTTATGCGAAAAGAAACCGGGCCTTGAAAATGTTCAGTATTTTCCGCGCTCGGTTCTCTAACGTCGTTACGCTTGATTAATGTTCCGTGCATTTACATTTCATTTAATGCAAAATCGCTTTTACCGCCGAATTATTTTTTCCTTTTGCATAACAATATCCGTACATGAGTGTATGTATGGTCATGTTACGAGTCAAATTGAATAAGAGAAGAGCTTTAAAGACAGAAGGATGAAAGGAAAATAGGACACGTGTAGCTGGAGACTGGAGACGGGAATGAGTCCAGAAGAAAAACAGTTGCGCTTAACGAAGGAGGATTAAAACCGGCGAGACACCTGTAAAAATCCTATCTACAACTCTATTCAAGTAGCTCACCATCTCGTTTAACTTTACTCGCTCGAGTTCATCGTGAACGAAGTAACGACACGGTTCACGCGAAAACGTGAAACAACATGTGGCGCGTAACAGCGCGAGCAACAACTCGTCGCTGCGTGCGTTACGCTGCGCTCTCTGGTGTGCGCTCCGCGTGTCTACTCGATATTTTATAATGGGTCTTCCGATAAAAATGCCACTTGTCAGGCCGCGACTGTTTTGCATAATTTCAGTTCAGGATACACGCGCGTAAATTGCGAGCACAGGCAATAAATCTTGAGAGAAACCGCTACGCTTCAGACCCGTGCCTTCTCTCTCTCTCTCTCTCTCTCTCTCTCTCTCTCTCTCTTTCTCATTAGCTTCTGGTCTCCCTTTATATCTCGATAGACGAGATAGTGGCGCGATGCAGATGTATGATGTCCGATATATCTAATGGCAATTAATGCGAGCAGTTTAATATCATCGCACCGCATTTGTATCCACCGGAGATATCCGTTCCATCCTGCTATTCTCTGTATTCACGGGCATAACTAGTTCATGAAAATATTCAAACACTTACAGAAACTTTGTACGAATATATGATGAGTGTTATACATTTTTTAATTTGAATTTAATTTTAAGTTTAAATTAAGAAATTGTAATGAGACTCGGTTATCGTGGTTATATTGATAAAGTTTGAAACAAATCTGAAATTGTATACAGAAAATACAAGATATTCGTAAGAACATTTCGTTATTTATAAGAGTTATTTATAAATGGGATAAAACTTATCTATAATTCTATGATTAGCTTCTAGCAAGAATTATACATAATTCCAAATATATATAACGACTAATCATATCTAACGTGAGAGCAGAATTGAAAATTTCTAAAAATTGAAGTTGATTAGTTTAACTTCCAACTGGCTCATAATCGCTCATAATTCAGAAAGAAAGAAACGAAATCATCACGGTGAGACGTTGATTAAGCTGACAGATTGACATAGATATTCTCATACAGAATACAAAGAAGAACCGATTCCGTGTTTCTAGTTGAACTGAAATCTTATTGTATGCGAGTCGAGCGCGCGTACGAGTGCACACGGCTACGATTCGAGCGTGGAAAAAAAAACGTGCTTTCTAATTAATCAGTTAAGCTAAGTATTCGCCGTGCTTAATGGCCGTAATTAGCGCTATATGCTTCGCGCGAGCACTGAAATTACGCGATTGACCTGTGCCAGTCCGTTCGGGAGAAATTAATAAAACGTAGAACGAGCTAAGCAGTCATGATTGCACAGTTTTTACGAATCTTTCGGAGTAGCGAGTTCCTACGTGATACCAGCGTTTTTTCTCTGACTTTTAACCCTTGGCCGATTCGACTGGATAAGAGGGATTCGATGTTCCATCCAAGTTACATGTAATCGGTTGCTACTTATCTCGTTCTATGTATAACTTAATTATTCACTGTAGAACACGACGATACGTTGTATCTCATTTGAAGAGTTTATCGATGGCAAAAGTAGCCCGTGAACCGAAAGCTTTATGAAAATGGAATTTTATCGTTATCAAAGTCGAAGTCATGGCTGGTTATGCAATACTAAAGTCACTTAATGTTCGCACCTTTTGTTTACACTGTGTGTAACGCAGGTATGTAAAACACGAATGAAATCCATAATGTAATTTGACGCTAGCCTTCCAAAGCATTACACGAAATAATACACAAGCTGACGAAAATATTTGAACATTTTATCATAGACAGATTTTATATTTATATAAATATTATACATGTTATGTAAAAGGTTTTGGAATTTTTAATAAACCAAGGTTATATTGGTCAAGCTTGAAACCAATTTAAAAAAACGTATAGGAATTACAAAATATTTATCGCAAAGTGTTAGCGAAATTTCAAAATAGTATATATTCGTAAAAGATATCTACGAATGTTCGAATACTTTCGTAAGTCTATGTATATCCAATTTAAAAGAAAAGTCCTTGATTTAAGATTTGTATTTAGAATGTCGTATCAAAATAAAAAAGGTAAAAATACGAGAAAAATTCGATAATTGCTCGTTCGATGATTTTCTACGAGTGAAAATTCCATTGATACCGTTCTCTCTAATTAAGTCGTCATGCAAAACAGCCGATGGAATGCCGCGATATTGTTGGAAGCGTAACGATAAAAATTCATAGGCTGAGATTTAATAAATATTCTCGATTCCGCGAGCACGGTTACTTTTCGATGTTACAACGACGCGCGGTGTCTTTAATTTTTGGTTCAGCGGCTTGCATGATCCGAAGAATATCAAAAGCGCTGCTGTGTGTTGTACGGCATAAGGGTGGTTGAGTAATGACTAACGAGTAATGCGCCGACATAAGTAAGCATTAAGTAACGAGTGGCACTCACACGTGCGCGCGTGGTCAGCACACACTACCGAGGACGGTGTACGGGTCCGCAGTGTGTACACGAGAGATTACGAGCACGGTTGTCTCGGCTGATCATGATGTTCCTTTCATTCAGGCCCCGATTAACGATCTGCAGATGTATTTAACGAGTCTAAAAGCGGCACTGTGGTTTACCGAGCCGCTCTCGACCGCTTCGACCCCTTGAGCGTCTGTTTTCGTTGATCGAGCGAAGATGATTTCCTGAAATGGTCACAACAATGCAAATCCTATTCTTTTTATTGATTCACAATTTATCGCGAATCCTAAACTAATGCAAATGCTTACGATAATGCGTTTACACGCACGACGCACTGAATCGCATTTATTAAAATTAAAAGGTCGTTGAAACAAAACGAATTTCCATCGTTGAAATGAAACGAAACGTGATAGGATTCGAGATTAATCGTAGTGATTATTCGATAAGTTTGGCAAACGTCCAAACGTGTACCGTCGAACGCTTCTCTTTGCTTGGGTAGAAAAACTCGCCGCGAAGGTGGAGGTTGAGCTTAGGGAAGAAGAAGCAGAAGGGGAGAGACAAAAGCAAAGTGGGAAGATCGGCGGTATCGGCAGCGATCGCCTTGCTAGCCTGGAAATCCAGTTACTCCAGCAGGGGCCTCGAGACAATGCGCAGAGTGCAACCCGTGCAATGCCGCCTCGGGAGAGCTGGTTGGGTGAGCGCGACGAAAATAACTCCGGCAGGAGAATATTACGGCACTTTGCAATGAGGAGAGACCAATGAAAAGAGAAGAGCGGCCACGCAACGTACGAGCAAGGAAGAAAGACAAAGAAGCAAGTTAGACGGACGAGGAGAGAAACACGGATGAAAGAAAGAGCGAGATACAAGAGCGGAGAAAAAGAAGAAAAAGAAGGAGGGGATGATAGAAGGGGAGGGAGAGAGTGGAGACAGAGAGAACGGAGAATCGTATGTGCGTATATGTGTATGTGTGTGGTGCATACGTGATAAGGAAAGACGAGGAAGAGTGACGAGAGCGAGAGAGGAGAGAAGATAGATCGTCGCACGAATCGACTCATGGCGAACCATTCGAAACGAGCGACCGGCGGTCGTCTTCTTTTGGTCCGTGACGCGATTGGCCGATCGGCCAATGACTGGTTCTCTCGGCACTGGACACTGGACTATGTGCACTGCGTGCAGCAGCAGCAGCACCAGCCGCCCCTCTTCGCCGCCTCGAGTGCGCTCGCGACTCGTGTACAGTGCACTTCATTGACGGCCGCAAAACTGGTCCACTGCGAGCCGCATAAAACTCCGTTAGAACCAGTTCCATGCGAAACGGTCTTAAAACCCCCAATCCGTGATTCCCTCGTCCCCAGGGGTTTTCCTATCAAACGAGAACTTTATGAAAGAAATCGTCATCTTCATTCTTTCTCTTTCTTAATAAATACGAACGCGAAAAATCGAGGATCCTCTATCTAATTAGCGAATACGAAATTGAGCGCGAAGTTCGAAAGAACTAGATCGAGACGCGAATCGCTTTTAAGTAAACGATATTTCGCATATGGTTCGAACTTTAGGACCATGGTTAGGACGCGGGTCTTGCATCATGACGGATAATTCGCAATGATCGGCTGTGCGCGCGTTAAACATACTTCTTTTTTTCTCTCTTTCACGTACGTACGTATACACCATTTAACTTCCACGAATACCGGGAAATTCTGGTGCTGCCAGTATGTCTGCCAGTGCGACCGGTGGAATCCGAGCTTTCACGGAACACTCCGAACGGCCCCGATTCCTCGAGTTTGCTGGACGCGCGCGGCGTGCGCGCGAGGCCAGTCCTATAAAACCGTAAACGTCGATTACGCAATGATGTAATATAATAATGGATATTGTCTCGGCAATGGAGATTCCGACAGATAGAGTTTCTTATTGCTTCGGTGAAACACGCTCACAATTGATACTCGGCCGGAGACGTATGTCAGTCATGCTACATATACTTTGATTTCTGCGCTCTTTTTTCTGGCTGCGCGGGCGCATGCGCGCGTGCTCCTATTCGTGGGAGACACATGGTGGAACAAATTTACTTTTTGCCGGTGTATAATGAAACCGCTGATGGTTATGTTTGGTAATAATTGGGTAACAAAAGTGAGCGTAGTAAAAATGGAAATTGGCGCTACAAGGTAGTAGGATAATGCAGCAATTAAAGTAAGGTAACAGCAACGTGTATTTTTATTACGCATTATGCAAGCTTGTGCTTCTGGTTAATTCTAGCTGACAGGACATTGTCCTGAATATCGTCTGCAATTTCAAACTCGGTTCATCTTGTGTTTATTTCAAGCCGCTTTAACACGGCCTTAAAATTTCGTTCGCGCATATTTCGAAGATGTTGTAAAAATTATAATTACACCTACTATAGAGTTACTATAATGTCAGAAGTCAATTAGACAAAATGGCGTGCCCTTTCGAGGAGCGAATTGTTCTTGAGATTCGTGGGTTATTTAAGAAGTAAAAAGGTAATCAATAGAAGAAGAAGATCGTAGTTTGTTGAGATCTCATAAAGATATGCTTATTCATCCTAATGGTAGGTTGTCGACGTGGACACGCCTCTATCAAAGTCGTCGGTATCTACAAAGAGGCTCTTCGAGATTTTCTTTCCGTTCCCACCATTCTGCGGCTGACGAGCAATTCTCCCCCTTGTCCCTCCCCTTCGTTCCACTCTGCGTTCGTGAAACGAAAAGGACAGGCTATCAGTAGCAGTAGTAGCAGCCGGGGCCGGGGCACCTCTAATATTTCACGGAAGCCAGCTACGCGGTTTGTCGATGTTATCGCGTTCGCGATGCCGAAGGAGCCGATTTTAACCGATACCTTTTTGTTACACCTCAGCTTCGCATTAAAATAAATATCTTGCAATGGAATAAAGCGAGAAAGTTGGAGACAGAGGGATGCTGGAGTAAGCAAAAGGAGGAGGGAAAGGGGCAGATCAACGACCAAGCGGTGGGAGATCATGAACGAGGAGGAAATAGCAGAAGAAGGGAAGGAGAGGGCAAAAAAGGAGAAAAATGCCCGGGAGGGAAAAAGGAAGAGGAAGAGACGAAGAAGAAAAGTGGCGAACCGGCTGGCCGCAACGAACTTGAAGTAAACCAAACCTACCGGTCCTACCGCTCGCGCTACCACTACCACCTACCGAACTATTACCTACAGCAGGTCTATATCTGGACTCTGCCTCGTCTCCCTTATCCGATACATCTCATCGTGTGCCAGAATAGTGAAATCACCTACGTTCTATACCTTTCACGAGGCTATGTGGGTGTTCCGTACTCATCGCGATGCTCATTCAGTCGAAACTCGATTCCTTTTGGGATCGAAGCATGTCCGCTACGATCCTCGTTCCCCTCTTACAGAACGATCAAGCTCTAATTTCTCTATTATGAATTAAGGGCTTAGGGAGAAAGAATCTAAAAATAGATCCCAACAATGAGCTGGCTCCGCTTAAGTTGTCTAAAATAAGGGATCGGTATTATTTGAGAAAATAAGCACGAATGCGTCCGAATGAAGGCAAAGGTCCAAAGGAGGCAACTTTTCGATCCTGAACAATGGAGCCCGTGTTAAGCATAGTTGGGCCTTGATCTGTTAACTCTAGACATCTCCGAGACTGTCCGATGCCGGGTCCAGTTTTTATCGAAGCTTGACTGCTCGTAGAAGGTAGAACTAACCGTCGCCTCAACCTGTTCCAATTCTACTCTAAATCGAAGCTGCGTATATTATCATATCTACGTTCTTGTAATTCCTATATCGACGAGCCCGCTTATCGCGCAGCTTCGATACGCGTAGTCCATCGACACGGTTCTTATTCCCAGATTACCTCTTTGATCCGCGTGTAAATCGAAGATGCAATTGAGCGCAGCTTTTTCCGAGGGCCGCGTGGCGACGCAGCTGCCTACTACCGCTCTAATTAATACATGATCCTCATTCGCGGTGTTATATAAATCGTTCGCGAACACGGGAATACGAGAGGCAAGAAGAGCGAGTAAAAAGGACGAAAAAGAGAGAAAAAAGGTGAGAGCAGAAAGAAGTATGGGATGAAAAGGAGAGAGGAAGGTGTCGCCGTGAGCGCGCTTTTGCGTGAATCAATCGATTAAAATCGTCGACGTGCCAACAGCTGACATAATCCGGCACGTATGGGTCAGCCGATTAGAAATCCGTAAGTGTCGCCTTAATTGACGCGATTACATTTACGAGCCCCGCGTCAACATGACCGCTCTTAAATGAACGTGACACGCGCCAGCCAGGTGTGTGTTTTCCAACTCGAGAACGCAAGTAGAATTACGCGTTCCACGTTCGACCGACAGAGAGTTCCGGAACGATTGGCTACGTGCTTTTTGCGCTTTGTTGATCGACCATTCGGAGAATATGTAGTTAGAGGAATTTGTAGGTTGTGTAGTAGTTATGGATGAGCAACTAATGCTCTTAGTCGAAGTTGAACGTTTCTTTTTATAGCCACGCCGGAGATAAGGATGCGACGAGGAATTCGATTGGAATTCGCTTTTTGTGAGGCACTTCTATGTGAAATCCATTTGTTTATCATTCGAGAGACTCGAGGAATTAGGTTCGACAAAAGTCTACTTAGTAACGTGTAGTCTTTGCGGCTGTAGAGAACGTTGCGGTTAATTTAAGAACGATATTGAATGATAATTGAGAAATTAACATATCTGTCGTCCCCTTGGTATGTCATCGCGTGTTATACTTGAATAGTGGTTCTTGTGATAATTTCCTTGTGACGAGTTTCCCGATCGTTGCCTATGTAAGTTATTCAGTGCATGTATATTTATTCAATCCTTCGTTTTATAATGCTGTTAAATATGTATCTTTTATAACTTATTTATCTTATACGAACGAAATACGTACTAATTCCTCGAATGTCGTACCAAATATTAACTTTAGGAAGAAGGAATTTGTCGAAGTAACTCGTTATCGATCGAAAAATCGACTCCAAATCATTCTAGTCTCATCTTTTTTCCTTCTTATTTAACGATTACTGCATGAAAATCCAATGTGAAGATAAAAAAAAAAAAAAAGAATCAAATAAAACAAGGATCGTCTTATCATTGTCTTGCAGGTGGCTGTCAGAAGTTGAGGCTGAAAGCGCGAAGAGTATCGATTGGCAGCAGCATGCTCTCAATATAGCGTTCGAGTATCGACGATCTTCTCCCTGATGTTACTCTGCCATGTTGCTTAGGTAAGATTAACGAAGTGATTTTTCCCTGAACAACACGTCGAGCAACACGTGTAAACGACCTTGCTTGAAACGTCGATTAGAAGTTGTAGTTTATCATTATCGTGGTAACTGAGACAAGCGCGCCTATGTACTCTACATTTTTCTTTCCTGCGTTACTCTTTTCGCCTCGTATCTCAACGTGAACGAAGACGATGATGAAGAAGGGTGTTAGCCATTTGAATCGTTGCAATTATAGAGAGTCGCGCGATTCAATATCGCGAGGAACGACACTGCGACAGATATTCTAAATACATGTTATCGTTTGTTGGCGTACTATTTTAACGCGTTATCTTGGTCCACGTCCGCCATGGAACCGCAAACACACCCGTTCGCTCTCTCCGCGTGCAGTTTTCAGCCGAGTACGCTTGAACCCGCGACGCGCGAGTTCCGCCAGCACTGCTGTATTGGTACGCGAATGCAACAAACACACGCTTAATTCGCTCGGAACGAGTGCGATTGATATTCAGATGCAAACAGGGCAGGAGACACGAGACCGAAGCAACGTTAAATGTCGCTTTCATTAGAATTAATCGCCGTGAATTTCGTTTAATTTGAACGTAAGACTTGATCTTTGATGTAGAATCTCTGGTCATGGTACAGAATAACAGAGAGATTAAACGATCGTAAGTTTCGAGGTTTGAGTAAGAAGTTAAATTATGGAAATTATAGCTAATCGTAAGAATTATTTGGAATTATGGAAATTTGCCTATGGTAAAATTATTTCTTATTCGATTCTCATCGCGTTGTGGATTTATCAGTTCTTCGTAAAATGCAATTTCTAAATTGCCGATTACACATATTACTTTGTAGTACTTTTGCGTCACCCTGTATTGCAACGTGCTTCTCGGAACAACGATTAAATCGTTAAACAACCGCGGTTACATCTCCCTATTTACAATAATCGTATTAAAGTTACATATATACGACTGGAGTTTCGCGAAGCCATTACTCATTTTTCCCTTTCAAGTTTTTCCGCGGGCAAATATCGCGGGTCACCGCTGAAACTCACGTGGCCGGCAACGTGATAAAAAATCCGAATGTTAGGCTCGTTATGTCGTTACGGCAATCGTTAAACGCAACTGTAAGCGTGGCAATTGCGCCATTCTAGACGAAAGGTTACGGTCAACAGGAGATTTAAGGTGATCGAACTTGGCCAGTTGCCGAAATAATCTTTCTTTCTTACGATCGACGTTGACAAACTAAAAGCGCGGCATGGAATCGCGAAATCGTGCGAGGAACGCGTGTTTTCGCGCGATCGTCGCAAACTAGCGCGCGTCGTGTAGGTTCGTGCGACGAGGTACGAAGGGCCTGGCGGCGATAAAACCAGTCACGAACATTGTACGCGGGGAAAACATACGATAGCTACTTCTGCAGAATTCTGTCGTACGCGGTTGTATGGTACGCGTGTGTGTATTCGTGTGCGTGCATTACACGGAAGCACGGAACAATGCGGTGCCATTCATGGTAAAAGAAGAAGCGGTTGAATCACCCGCCCGTTCGGATTCTACAGGCTTATTCAAACGACAAGCTCCCGGAATAATCGAACGAACCGTCCGTAGATCGCGATACGAGATTCCTCTGATCTGCCGTATTCCTCCATGCTTCGATAAATTCTCTTTCGCTTCGAACCGCCTCGCTCGTAGATTAGATAGCTCCATTTCACGGATGCTATAAGCCTGTTAGAAGATTGGTAGGTTTCCAGACGTGTAATTGCAGCCACGCAGAAGGCGTTAACCCTATGGAATCGTAACGATACCAATTCCGGAGCGAATACGAATTTATATGTAGAAACGTCAGCTTGTAATTATGGGCAGGTAAGCGCGCCAATCGGAAAGCGAGAGAGAGAGAGAGAAAGGGCGAGAGGAAGGGGTTCTCGGTGGAATTTACAGAATTATAGCAATTTATACCGGTGGCACGCGCGCTCTCCTCGCGCCTGCATAACGATACGTGTCCGCGTTCTGACTGATTTACAACGTTGTTGAATAATTATTTAGTGAAACGTTGCTCGTGTACGCGATTTCCCCCGTGAGTACAAGCCGACGATTTCCTATTACCTATCCCGATGAAATATCGCGTCTCTGTTAGGCCCGCGAGGAAACTGCGAAATCGTGTGTATTTGCTCGGGCTCGGTAGTAATAACATTGCGGTCTATGACTGGAAGAAGGAAATAGTCTCTCGCGGGCCGTGTTATAAAGTTACATGCCGATCACTGTAACGCGATACATTGCATCGGTACGAGGAACAGTAGTTAGAGATCTTACTAAGGCGACAAGAGGAATAAAGAAAAAAGAAAAAAAAAAAAGAACAGCGTGTGGCGACGGTGAAAACGGCATTGGATCGCCTCCTTCGCCTCCGCTGATCATAAAATTGCATCGTATTCTTGCTGGAAAGAATATAAAATATAGAGATTATAAATGTATGGGAAAAATATGATAAGTTTACTTGCGTTTTGTTACTTCCTAATTTTGTTACCATTTGATGGCTACAAGGGTATACATCACTGTACATAGTAGTTACATTTTAATATTCGGGCACGGCAGTGTCACTGTATCTGTTGCTTTATATAAGAGAGGATGATTTAAATACGTGTTGCTCATTGCACGAGCCATTTATTTCGTATAAAAACAGTTTTAGCAATTTGTGATTGGTTGACAAGGCATTGGACTTTAGAACTGCTCTCGTATGAAAAATAAAAAAATGTGACCCGTCTTGTTTTTTCTCCGTAGTGCTTAATTAATGTATTGGCTAAAATTAACCTGTAAAAAATCCAGCTGGAAAGTAGCAACGAATTTTAAGTCGATCTCTCTGTTTTGATTCGTCGAATTTTTTTCGGACGATTAAAAGTCACGATACTGTCAAGCTCGATCGATTTTATAACATCGCTGTTTCATTCTTTCCATTTAAGATACCCGACGCACGATCGTTCATTATCCTCTGTAAGGCTGCCGCTTTCGCCAGTTTTCGCGTTTCGTTTTCGTACTTTGTGTTTTTCAGTTTTCGTTCATTTTGCTCTTTTTCCGTTCTTTGATCTCGCGGATTTTTGATACGGCGAATTATTTTTAGATGCGTGTGGTACGCGATACACGCGAATTTGCTCAGCTTGCGTTTGCATTCCACTGATAACGACCAATCGATGATTTTAAACACGAGTTTTAATATATTTGTGGTGAACGAGAAAGATAAGCGGAACTGTCCATATTTCAGACTCAAGGTGATTTTTCTTTTTTTTTTCTTTTTTTTATTTTTATTTTTATTTTTACTAGGAGAGTTCGGTTCTCTAATTTCGCAGTGAAATTCATCCTGCTCGATAAGATTGAGATACGATGCTTGCGGTGCTATATCATATTTCCCAGCACATGTGCTTGTTCGTAGCACTGTTGCCTGGAAAATCCTTGTAATCCCCATAAATTATAACAATATAACAAACGAGACCGTGAACGTGTCCCACGTTCCTTACGAACAATCACGGATAAATGAAAATTTCTCGCAATTCGTTCCACTGTACGTTGAATCTCGCCATGTGTATGTACATACATATAGCCGGAGCATGAATTTCACTTTGAGCAGACTTTTCGCGAAATATCAACTTTCACTTGTCCTTTAACCCGTAGACACGTACCTTTTTCAGTTAAGTAGAAATAATTAAACATTAGATCGTTCGAAAAGTTTGTAGCTTTTTGATTATAGATATATTCTATATTCTGTATTTTACCTATGATGAAATTTTGTAAAATATCAAAATTCCAAGCTTAGGATTAGGAGTTCAAATTCTCAGTTAAGATCTCTTTAAACTTTTCTTAAATGTGAAATAAAATTCTCGCAAGTTTCACTTTTATCGTATTTTTATTAGAGCTTGAAACATTTGAAGTCTATTAATAGACTTCGCGCCAATTTTTCCAGCTATCACCAGAGTCAATTCCAAGTACTCTATTATCGGTTGAACTGTCAATCAGCTAGACGTTTCAGCTCTTGATCTGTCCATCAGCCATTTTCATTCTATTCGTCGTCCGATGAAATCAGCTGGCAATTAATCAGGGAAAAAGTATTCGGAATGACGACCACGTCATTATACGTACTTACTACCGCTGTCCGTGCTTAATCATATTCGTCAATCTGACTCCCAGTGACTTACGCGTACACGTGTTTTAATCCAATTACAAGACACTGTTACATGCTGTCGCTGTTATCTGAGCCGTATGAGAAAGTGACATATTTACATCGTAGTTCCCTTCGTATTTGGAATTCACGCGCGCCTTGCTTTTCGTTCTTTACGTATGTACGTCACTGTTTGTACAATTATGAGTACCGTATAAATATTGAAAATACGTGTTTTACTTTTAAAGATATGTACTTTTAAAGATTACACCATTTTGCCTGTTCGTAATTTAATTAAAGACAGTCAATTAAATATCAGATAAAAAGAAGTCAGTTTACTAAGAATTCTATTGATAGCTCGGCACAATACATCATCACGTTTAATTTATGCCTATCGATGAGTCACATTTTATTAGCCGATATTAAACAACATAACTCAGTCTAGATTGGTTCCATCTAGCTCCGACCTCCGCAAACCGCTGTAAATCTCAATCACAAGGAAGCTAAACGAATCAATAACCCTACCGTAGGGTCAATCGAATTATTTTCTCGTTGCTAATATTTCTTTTCTTCTTTTACTGCATTTAAAGTAGTATATACATGACTTTCACGTTCTATCTGTATTATATTACAAACTTAGTAGCGCCTAATATATTGGCACCTCGATAGGTGATATCGATAAAATCCGCAATCGATTAATTGTCAACCCAATACAACAAATTTTTCCGTAACGAGCTCGAGATCGGATCTCAAGATGTCGAAGGTTGGCTCACCCAGATGACCACATCTTACCGATATATTTTTGCGTATCTTGTGTATACTATGCATCTTCTTCGTCTCGAAATTTTCTACGAATGTTACAAAAATCTACATTCTGGTTATTACGCGTACATAAACGTCACTAAGTAGTATGTGGACGACGCGAGTAATTCCGGGTCGTGTTGAATCGAGGGAATTACGGGCGTGTAATTTTGGATGTCTGCCAGTGTTTCGCGGCCAAAACGAAAACGCCCGCGTGCGTGCGATCCCGCGCAATATCCGCGCAAGTGGGTTGTTAGAGGCAAATCGCGAAGTCCGAGTGAAATTAAGAAAATATGCGTAGCAGGAGACCATCAAGCGGCCGTCTGCCAACTATTTCGTCGGCACGTGAATGTTTACGACTGCTTCCCGTTTGATTTCTATCTAGATTTCCTCGATTCTCGTCTCTTTACGTAAACTGAATTTTACTTTGAACCATTGTCTATTTTATAGCGCACGTGCATCCGATAAGGAGGACGTAAAATCGTGGCGATTTATAATCTGTGAATTGTGGATTTGTTGACGCGACTATGTCGAATAAAGAAAGTTATTATATCGACGTTTGGGATGCTTCGTGAGTATAGCGAGATTCGTTTAGCGTCAGAGCGAGGAGGATTGGATGATAAATCTGTCCTATTTGGCTGCTGCTACTTGCGCGAAGCTCTCACGTGGCGTATGTTATTCGCAAGAATTTGCTATCTTTTTACAGCCATGCGCTCCGTTAAAAGTTTCGAACCTTGCTTTCTGGACGAATATTTTTCAGAAAAATGATCTCTTTTTACCAGCTGTTGATCCTCCGTAAACCCATGACAGCTCTATTTCATTTCACGTGCTTTGGCTTTGATGTACGAAGAATAGGAGAAGAATATAAAAATACGTTTAAATGATAAACACCTTTGAAAGATACCGTTATCAATTATTAATGTACTAAAGTAGGAAAAAGTTGAAGTTGCTATCCAAAGTATCGAGCGTAAAAGGGTCAATTAGGAAAATAAACGACTTCTCGGTAAAATCTTTGGTCCGGTTCCAAGTAGAACAAAAATGTGTAGTAATTAATCGTTCGATGATTCGTATTAGTTAGCCGATCAAACTTCGAGTACGTTTCCCAGAAACAAGAAGGAATCGTATAAAAAGTGAGTCACCGTAACGTCAAGATAATCGTAATCGCGAATGCGATAAACAGAGTCCAGTTACTCGATGGCTATTCATAGTCGCGTTCTTCGTGCAGAAGAAGTTTAACGTTTGGTCTTGTACACTGCACTTTGCAAGAGACACGGTCTCTTACGCAGTGTCTCCTCGTAAGGTAAATAGATCGTTGAGCGTACAGTGTACAGCTATTCGATTATGTTAGGGACAGACTTTAACACAAACTGTTTCCGACCGTTGCTACATGTTTTGGGCAAGTGCCAGCTTTTCGATGCACGGATACGTATCGTCCAAAGCAAATCGCTTCTTTGTCTCCAAAATTACACGCGAGCATCGTTTACGATCTTTCTTTGAAGACGGTCCGAGTTTTATGACTCGTAGATGAACAAACTTTGTCATATCGCGATGGACACGTATCGTTCTCGCACACATACAAATAGAAATAAACAGATAAAAATGCAGATATAATAATACGATAACGTTGTTCATCGGATATGCATATATCGCGCAGGTATACGTTATTGTTGCTAAATGAAAGATTTTGCAATTCTATTAGCATCGTAACAAGGCGCGATTGTCGTGATTATATCGATGAAATGCGAAGCCGGTCTAAAAATGTGTATTGAAAATGAAAAGATATTTGCTGCAAATATATACTTAATAGCCATGTTAAACGTATAATAAATGTTAAAGATAGTCTCATTGTATATCGATGCTTATTAGCATACTAAATAGTTAATTGTTTAAATATCGTTATAATCTCTATGCAAATTTTCAGATATTTTTTATACTCTATCAATAACGATGATAGTCAGACCTCGTAACAGTGCTAATGAAACTTCAATATGTTTTGTATAATACAAATAATATACATATTCATAAAACGTGTCTAGAAGCTGTTCGAATACTTTCGTGACTCTACGCTTACCTAATCGCGAATACGCGAAGAATTCGTTTCTTGCTTACCGGTAACAATAATAATAATAACAACAATAAAAAACTGTTTATTCGATTGTGTATACATTCTCATATAATTTAATAAATTACTGAAACGCACGTGATACGATCGCAAGAAAAAAGAACTCTTTTGCATCGACTAAAACGACCCTCGGCGTTTCTGCATCGGTTACACGTTGATATTCGCATGATCGCCACGTGCCATAGATATCCGCGGTGCTTACTTACTTTCCACGGAACAAAGTTCACGTGGCGGAAGCGGCGACACTCGTTAATCCTCGTTGAAATTCACTCGCGTTGACAACTCTAACGAAGATATTCGTCGACTTCTCTCACACCTCGCGATTTTCCAGATTCTAGAATCTCTTAGCATAAACCTGATTGTTCCAGATAAAAAGTTAATGAGGTCGTTAAGAAGCGCGATATAAGAAGTGTTGCAAAGAATTTTGCAGTCGATGCGGTCGTTTCTTAACAAGCTGGTAGAACGATCGGCCGGTTTATTGGAGCAACGTAGCAGCAACGAAACATAAATTTCTACCTAGTCGTGCTCCTCGTGTTTCTGCTATTCGTGTGTGCACAGGGCCGTATCATCGAAGTTGCAAACTCATTAACGCGTATAATCCGCCGTTTCCCGATTACGGAATCCTCTTGCACGAGATTCTCGGTCGTGGCACGTATAAACGTCTGGATAAAAGTACCATTATTAATTCAACGTCGTATCGTCTGATGTGATACGACGACTTTTTGTCGCAATCACCTTGCGTTTAAAAATAACCTGTCTATTTTAAGCTCACGTAACATTTCCGTCGTTATCGAGTCGGTTGTCGGACTTTCCGGGCAATTTATTTGCGGTGACGTTCGCTTTTATAAGAACGCGAATGCATAATATCGTTTCCTTTACTTCGACAAGTGGCTACGTGCTTGCTAAAACGATTGTAGTCCAATCGCTTTTCCGCATTCTTCGTTCGATAGTTTTCCAGGCTGGCCGTATCGTCGATCGAGAACGGAAATCGATGTTAATTATTTTGTCGTTGTTTCGGCGCCACACGATTATAATTCTCTGTGTCTTGAATATACTTGACTTTCCGCCTTTGTAATTTATTTTAAGAATACACGTGTTTCTTTCCAAGTTTCGCGGTTGATAGAACAATCGCAAATATATTATATTTGATCGATTTTAGAAATTCTAAACGAAATACGAGTATGTAAAATCGAAACGAAAACTGGCTATACGCTACCGACTAAAAATGCGAAATTGTTACGCGTTAAATAGAATGATTTTTAACAAAATAAAACAAAAAAAAAAAAAATAAAAGAATTTTTGTTAATTTCAGCATATAGTATACTTATCAGGATAAGCGTTATAAGGCAAGAAATTGCATTTCGAAAGTACGTTAAGTGGATGCGGGTCTGACATCGCGTGGATTAAGAAGAAAAAAATGAGCAAATTCTAATTATATAGACGCAATAAATAAACTGATTAGGAATCTTTGATTTACAGAGAAATTCTAGTTTCTCAAAACGTCAGTGTTATCCTATAACGAGTATAGATTCGGTATTAGAAGACAAGAAGTATCATCTTGAAAATATGTATGTAAATGGATGCGGGCCTGAGATCGCGCGAAACTGGATGCTCGTAACATTTAGCAAGACTTATCTCTCCAACATACTCCGTCGATTAATTTATTTCACGATTCACGTGTAATTCGTTACATCCTCCCTAGAGAAGAGAATCCAGTGTTTTTCATCGCATCCACGATTGCATAATTAATCGAAGAAGCGAGTAAATTAACAGAGCCAGTCGGTAAGACCTAGCAATTAGAGGTCTTCTTATTTCCCCCGGATCTATGTTTTTCGTACGCGTGTGCTCATCGTTTTTGATTTATACAGGCTCGTCTCGCGTAAATGGCTGACTATTAATGTTCGTATTTAATCGAACAGACGCGTATCGCTCGTTTATCAAGTTCGCGGACGTCGATGCCTCGATCGAGCCCGCACGATAATCGACCTTCTCTTTTCAACGTTCGTTTTTTCGTTTACAGGTAGAAAGCCACCGTCCGCGGAATTCAATCCGCGTCGAATTGGCACAGAAATCGCAAGTTAACGCGAGATACTTTATCGCAGATCGCAGGCGAGATCGTCGACATCGGCTCGCGAACTAGACGCGTTAACACGAAACGGAAAGACTCGTCAATTAGTGTCAGCGACGAAAAGATCTTAACGCGCGCCGGTATTTAATATTCCGCTATGAAGTACTAATTAAACTAGCGTCCAAGTTAAGTCGTGAGATTCCCGTAATTTACACCTGCTGCCGCCGAGATAATAGGTATACGCTTATTTAAGTGCTCGGAATGCCAGCCACGTGCTTCCATCTTTAGCTTTTTTTAGACACGATATCGAATAGAAGAATCGTTTTAAAAAAGATAGACTTAGCAACGTTTGAAAATTACTTTGTTCTGTATCGTCGGTTCTACGAACGATATTCGCTTCGATTTTTACTTCGGTATGTCTCGTTATTTGTTCTAAATTTTTCTTATTTATTTTATCGCTCTCTCTCTTTTTTTTTCGAGAAAATTAATTCAAAAATTTCCATTGCCGGAATAATTAATGTAACACGTGCGGCAGTAATTCGTTACGTATACCTGTGGAAAGTGCACTTATCCTACGCCTACGTATCGGCGTTCATTCTATTTATGCGTACTTACTTCGAATGTCAAAGCTACGTCGTACACGAGACAACACCGCAAAGTTGCTGCACACAGTACCGCACGTGCATATTCGCGTTATGGCGGATCGAAGTTTATAACGCAACAAATACCACAAGATGTTACAACGATTATCCGTCGGAACTTGCGAGAACGACGCACGAGCAGTTTTATACGCAGCCTGAGGGAATCCGAAAGAGCGAGGAGGCTCTCGATTCGATCAAAACACGCTCGCCTGTATAACAGTTTGTTTTCCACACGTGATACGTGTAATACGGGTTCTAACGCGCCTCGTCTCTACAGTATATCGTGTTACAAGGGGTAATTGAAGAACGATATGCATATACGTTGTACGAGATGTGCACGCGTGGGCATTGTCATTATCGCAGCCACACAGTACATACATTAGAGTGTTTCGTGTCGATATAATATATCACATTACTACTGTAAACTGTTCAGGGGTGTGGCTCTTGTTGGTCACCACAGGATATCTCGATATACACGCGTCGAACGTCGTATCGTTTACTGCGATTCGCGATGCGTTTATAGTACTTTCTTTTTTCGTTTCTTCGCTTAAAATTGTCTAGCAATGGACTTGACGCTGAACTTGCATTAAACCGTGAGTCATAAGGAATAACGATTAAGTCTCATTCACAAGGAAATATAGGAACTATACCGGTTTGAACGAGAAATTTGCTTTATTAATTTCCTTCGTAACACAATGATATTTCAATTTCCATTTTATTAACGCTAAATACTATAGTTGGTGCAGATAGGCTATATCGAACGTTGACAAAGTTAAAGTTGGAAAGAATTATTACAACGAGTGCAACCAATCCATTTCCACGTAGAGTCGCGAACGATTAATTTGCATATATGTATATACCTGTAATTTGCAATCACGATGATCATCGCGTTAAACGCTCGTACGATCGAAGTCCTTTTCGAAAAGTTCGATCTTCGAGTGGTAAACGATTCCTACGCGGGATGATCAAACATCGACGCTGTTAGGCGACGGTGGAAGATCAATAGCGCGTTCGTGTAGGCCAGAAAAGCGAGCTGGAGGCACGAAGAGAAGAGTTATCACTGTTTATCTAAACGATATGCACCGCGAATGTTGACCCTGGGTTGCGTAAACGCATGCCTGACGCATACCACCGGCCACAGCACGCCGATTTGACTTCCTGCCTCGATTCCGACCGTTCGCGATCCGCTTCAGCTACGATCAACTTTGCGCAAAAGGTAGTGGAAACGCGTTAGAAAGAGGACCAGTCCGTGTGATTCCAAGATTCCATTAACGAGACGTGACATAGCGACGAAGAAGTGTCACGATGGAAATAGAATAGATCTTACATACTTGGCTTTGCGTCACGTCTATCGAAGGATGTCGGGCTTAAAGATGTCAACTAGTTTTTTACACTTGGATCGTATATAATTATCGCTCGAAAAAGAACGCGTTCGTGGGTGGAAAGTAAATTCGAAGTTCGAGTAAAACCCGAAGACTCCATGGATCGGTATAAAAATCTTATGACGCTATGATTAATAAATCATTCGTTTCGTACTATGTACGGTGAGACTTGGAATCGATCCTTTTCGATTTTGCGTGCCGTATTTGAATGAACGCGGCGAGTTTAGAAACATCGACTGGATTTCTAGAATTGGACCACGGTAATTGTTATTTGTATAAAGACTCGTTGATTTGAGAGTAAACGATAACGATATTGCGCAATAAAATCAGGTCAAATTTATAAATAGTGACATAAAGCGTTTGAAAGACGTATCGAGTTATCTTAGGTAATCGAAAAGCGACGTCATTGACAAATAACGTAGGTATGCGGTTCCACGTTGCTATTCTTAGAGTTTTATCGGACTGAATTTACTTTACGTATCAAATCCGCGTTAAAAAGAACGTGTTTGCTTTTTCGGTCGCCTATGGGAACGTAACGGTCTCGAGGTGAAAATAAATTTGGCTGGAACGATCGTACTATTCGCGCGACGACGGTTTTTTTCGCATACTTTTAGACACGATCGTATGGTCGTCGGTAATTCCATCGTTTAACAAGAAAGTTCGTTCACGAACAAGTATAGTTTTGTAGGTTTTAGTGTGAAATTTGCGATGGTTTGAACGTATCGAGACAGTTTAATAGCTAGGTGGGATTTCTCCTATCGTCGCTTTACGATACGACGAGCAACTCAATTAGAGAAATACGATCTTTGCCAGCAAATATGGGCGTGACGTCGTTTATGAAATCATGGTGCCTTAATTATTTTGGGATATTGAACCGTGTACACGTTGTATCATATTTTGCTTATCGAGCAATCAAATTGCTGTAATACAAACAATTGAAGTAAAAATTTACTCGCGCTTCCTCTTGGAATTTTCCTTTCTACCTCTGTATAGATCACTGCATAAGGGTTTTTCACAATTTAAAGCGACATTGTAGTTGATCTTTTATGATCCTCGCTTAAAGCTCGTTATCGGCTAAATTATTATAGCGTAAGATGATTTTTTCCTTTTTTTAAACTCTTTGGAATAGATTTAACCTTAGAACGAGACAAAAACGTACAAGTAATTAGCGATTGAAAATTTGGAAAATTTCACGAGGCACGTCGAGAACGCGTATTACCATGAATCCTATCCGTACGTGTTAAACACGCTAACGAGATGCTCCAACAACACCTGAAAATAAATAGCACCATGCTGACGCGTCGTTCGTGAAAACTATCCACAACCACGTACCTACCAGTACCTATCCAACTATCGTCTTCGTTTTTACGACATTCATCGTCCGTACCGTGTCCCCTATCGTTAATTGAAAAAACCTCGACAGGGTCACGATCCTATCCGCACTTTTCAACCATTATACACGATAAAAATCATCAGAGAGAAAGCGTATGTGTCTCTTGAACGGATGATACATCGACGAAAGCCAACGTTCCGGTTGTATCCTTTCGGAGATGCGTGTAAGCGATTATTCAACGAGGTCGAAAATTTCCAGCCAAAGTATAGAACGAAGCACGCAGCTACAGAAGCAGTTGCGAAGTATTTTCTGCACAGTCGCCAACATGGTTATCTTTATTATTATCGACCATGTTTAGCGCTAGATATCAAGTTAGAATTATATTCTAAAATACTTATCGAAGATTTCGATACAGAGACGCAGAGTTGCAGGTGATTTGGTTACTGTGAAAGAGTACCGCGAAGTATTTTCCGCGAGGTCGCAGCTATTTTCACCTCGACATTTTCACCACTGACTAAACGTTAGACAAAATTACGTATCGTGAGATCTGTCTAATCTGTCTTCGTTACCCTACTAAAAATATCTTTTTTCGTATCATACTTTTTATATCTTGGAAGCTCTATAGCGCGAAGCGAGATTTGTCGCGACAGGAAGAGCGATCCTGTCCGACAGTCAGTGTGACAGTTAACGATACGTCGTGCGAGAGGATTCGTCAGCCGCGATCCGTCAGGGTAACGTGGTTCCGCGAAGGCGTCCCTTTTGACGCGTCTCTTTGCCGTCCCGTTAAATAAATCCACACACCGATGTACTTTCACTGGCGGCCATAATTAAATCCGAGTTAGAAACGTGGAACGAGTCGAAAGTTACACGGTACGCTTGGTGAATGACACCATGCATCACGCCAGGGGAAGACGTCTTTATTGTTGTCGCACGGAGGCTTCGTTGTTGTAGGCCGTTGTGTAGCCGGCACACTCTCGCCTACGAGAGTCCGTGGCTCGTTACGTAATTGCAACAGGTGTGTCCCTGTCGACCCCGGCCACGTGTTTTTCCCCGCCGTGCCGCGCCGCGCCGCGCGTTTCTCGACCGCTCGAACGCGGAATCGCCCCGCGCCATCAGACGACTGCGTTATTGTTCACCGAGAATTGATTAAGCTGCAAAATTGCACTCGTCGTCGAGAATATTTTTAAACGTCTTCGTGCCTGTTACGTCGTCGTTGTCACGCTCGTTACGTATCGTGGCGCAGCGGTTCTTAAGTAATGGTTACAATGTGGACGTGTGTTCTGACGAACTATCGTTTTGACAAATATCGCAATGATCGAATGTGTCTGCACGTACATAGATTCTGACGAGTGTGTACGTATTTCGATCGTTGGACGTTTCGTTCGATGAGACGTACATCTTTCGTTTTGACTCGGTCGCTCGGAGTGAATAGATTTTGAAGGCTCGTCACGAGGTTTATCTTCTTTTGACGAGACGTTGGTAGAAATTTCCTTTGGATTTCGTTGCTTCGATATGTTTGCGAATTCGAGTTACCTGTGATTTGTGACGAATGAAATCTATAAGAAAGACACGTATCTTCGTTTAGCTTCTTAAGATACAAGAAACACACGGGAAAAACATGGTTCTACTAAAGAAAAATCGTATGACAAGGGTTGGAAAAAGAAAGAACAAAACGACATTGACAAGCTACTTCTTTGACATCATTCTCTCGGAATACACCCGTGAAACAATAGGACAAACGCGATTCCGCGTGCTCAGAGATCTTGTCCACTGACGTATGACCATTGCGAATGAGTTGGATCGATGCGTTGGACGATAAAGCGGAACCATTCTCATGGATGCTCTTCGTCAACCGCAAATTGCCACGTTTTAGTCGCGGTGCTCCGGATTTCTGACGTAAGATTTCCGGGAGATCATTGATATCCGATTTCCGAGATAATAGCTTAATGCGCAAAACAGCAGACACTTTGATGTTAGATGTGACTCATTTTTAGCAAGGAATTTAAGAGCAAGGTTATCGCAGGAAGATGAACGGTATTAATAGCGATTGATCTTGCGATCGGTTGGAAAAATTTTACGATCGGTAGTGGAAAATGACGAGGATCCGAGCGAATTGGAAGGCGTGAACGCGTTGGAATCAAGGAACGTTTCTATCGTTTTAGGGATATCAGTTATTATTAGCCTCGCGCAGATGGCACACGCAATGACTCAGACGAATAAAGTGGCGACCGATGATAAGTGGCAGTTCAGTCAGGAAGATAGCGTCGAAATGACACTTCTAAGTCGAGCACTTGTATCTAATTGCGCGGCTTAGGTTAATTTTTCAAAATACTATGGAGATAATCTAAAAATACACAAGTGCTGCACAATTCACCGATCGCGTGTTTACAACGTGTATCTGTTCATCGAGAAGTAAGATGATAAAGATAGAACGTATAGATGGAGTATTTTTTCTCGATCCTACATATATTTTCTTGTTCGATGATTCAACTAATCGAGATTTTCATTTATCCGTTACAATAAATATACAAGTAATCCGTGTGCGAAGCCTATCCTGTTACATTTCACACCAGTGTGCTAATACAGCAGTGTGCTCGTAGAAAGTACGTGCAATTTGGTATTGCTAAAAGAGGAACATATTCGAGTTCTACCACGACCTTGACGATCTTCATGTTCGCGCAGCTTTTTCATAAAATTCCAATTCGAAGAGAGAAGACGTATTTTTAGCTAAATTGTATCCTTCGCTTTTTATCGCCATATCATAAAATATCGAACGATCTACCAGATAAGAACACAGAAACGTTGAAACTTACCATTTAACCTGTTAACTGGGTCGTTTCCTCGCCAGAAATTTTCATAGTTACGGCATCAAAATTTAATTAGGCCAAATACCCGTGTTCGAACGTATCGATAGCACGATCGAATCCCAAAAGATCGTAGATACGCCGAATATATTTCAGTTTATATAATAGGAAGAAAATAAATATAACGTGAAAATGACAATTTGTGGTTGTAGGTGAGCGGGAGGGAGGCGGTGCTGACCGGTGGCGGCGGCGGCCATGCGCCCCGGCCCGCCAGTACAGCCGAGCCGCCGCAGGCCTCCCCGTCGCCAGGAAGTCCCTCAGGAAGACAATCAACGGCACCAGCTAGATCAGCCGCAACCGCTGCTGCCATACAGGAACAGCTCACGGGCCCTGCTGTTCTTGCTGCTGCTGCTGGCCGGCAGCCCTCTGGTCCTGGGTCTGGCCGAGCCGCCAGGGTTACCCGGGGCCGAGTGGCAGCAGGCGTTCTCTATGCATACATATCCCAAATCAACTTCAACCAAGTCTATACAACCGAAAAAACAACAAACTCTTACCATTGGATACCTCACAGCCATCAAAGGCGGCCTGAAAGATCGTCAGGGTCTTGCCATTTCCGGCGCCGTCTCCATGGCCCTTGACGAGGTGAGTTTTCTTTTTTAATTCTTGCGTTACTACGGAATCTTTGTTCCATGTACTCTGTACGATACAAGATGCGCTTGGGATACTCGTTTCGAACGTATTCGTACGATCCGAAGCTTGGGAAACGATTGTTCTTCCTATTTACGCGTGTACAGTACCGACGTTTTAAGAATCTCGACGAAATAACTTGGAGAAACGAAGAAAGCAACGGACAGGTCATTGAAATAAACGTTGTTGCACGGAACAAGTATATTTATTTCTCACGAAAGTAGGAACGCGACTTGACGGGTAGGTAGTCGTATTTTAACAGCAGCGAATATATAAATATCCAGGATATTGGTAAAGACCATCGATGTTTTCAATTTTCTGCCGCGATTTTCATTTTTCCACTCTGTGGCTACCAAATACTCGTAACTTTATCCAGCGACCGCTATTTCTCTGGAAATGGAAAGCATTACGCTATAACTTATAGCCAATCTCAAGCATCAAGATACGACCATGCAAACGTTTATCTAAACACGCATTCCGCACGATCCTAAATATAACCCTCGCGCATCTCGTTAATACGTGTTCACGAACCCGATCAAGATAGCACAGCATGGTCAATGAAACACGCAACGGTTCAACGAAGCAGAACCTCGTTTCCACGCTAAGGCGCAAGAAGACGTTTCACCAAACGGTCGGCTTTTTTCTCGCTCGATTTAGTGCAACTCGTGGCTCGTTAGTTTCCACGTGTTCTCGCGTGTGTCACGGTACACGTGGAAATCGGTTGCAGGTTGAATACGACCGGTGGGTTGTAATTACGGTAGCCGGTGGATCCGGACGCAGTTCCCACGTATAGGGGCCACGGCGCGCGGCGAATCCTGAACCGGCCGAAAAGTAAGGTCGGGCCAATATCGCGGGACCCCTGTCTCGAGGTTTTTTCCTGCGGGCGGTCAGCGGCAGGCAGGAGCGCGCAGTGCGGCGTTCCACGGTCTGGAAGGCTCGATAATTCATTGGAGAGGATCGGCGTGCGCGGTCGCGAGTGCGCTCGCGCTCACCAAGGACCGTGAGATCGTTTTCGCCGCGCGGCGAACCTCTCTTCTCTCGAATAAGAAAAAAGAAAAAGAGAAAGGTGCGCTCTCCGGCTGCAGCGGGAGCTGTGTGCAACGTGCAGAGTGACCCGGCATCTCTCTCCCCGGAGATGCCGATTCGTGCGAGAGTTTAAAAATACAAGACCGGCATTATTCGCCGGTCCGCCCACGCGTCCGCCGACGAAACTGCGCGCTCTCGCAACCGTGAGAAGAATTCGCTCGCGATCGAGAAACCTTCTCTCCTCCCTCGATCTCCCTCCTCCCCTGTGTGTCTACCTTCTTCCTCCTTCACCCCCTTTTACCTCCCCCTTCTTGCTCTTTCTTTTTTCGTTTCTTTCTCCGCTTTCTCGTCTTTCGCGTGTACCTTCTTCCACTTTTGCTTCTGCTTCTGCTTCTTCTTCTTCTTCTTCTTCTTCTCCTTCTTCTTCTTCCTCTTCTGGTACCGAAGAAGGTTCGTTCGTTCTTTCCCTTTTTACTTACTTCGGGACCAGCCGACGCGCGCTCCTCTGCAACCTGCAACCGTAAACGCGTAGAAGGGGTCCAGGGGCTGAGAAACCCCTGGGAATCGTCGAAATAACCGGCCGATCGTATCACGGCCCGTGTATCCGGTTCTACTCGTGGAAATAACAAGTTACGTCAAAGATGGATTGCGGTTACGCTGATAATTATTCGGGGATACTGGTATCTCACCGTGGCCATCGGGAACCGAACGTACGAGAAGCTTCTTTCTCGCGCCTTCTCCCCCTTTGCTCCACGTAAGTCGCGCCGTTTAAACTTACCACCGCGCCGTTTCCACGATCGAAAGTTTTTTCCATGCTTTCGTATATGAAATTCAACGAGTGGATTTTCATGTTGCATTTGTCAACCGTTTATAGACTAACGATCGACTCGTTTGCAACAAATTGCAAAAATTTAGCTGCCATGTTTCGATAGTATTTATCGACAAAGGAAAGACGATACCATACTCACAGCGCAAAACTTTATTGCTACGAATATTAATCGACTATAAATTTAAAACACTTTCGAACATAGTCCATGAGTTTTTTTATTCAAATTACTGGAAAGTTATATTCCGATGAAGAGTAGGTAAAAAGATTTCTAGTTAAAGATACGATATCTTGGAACGTTTGCTAAATTTTGTTGCGAACTCTACAAGTAGAATACACAACAATGTGATAGTTACGAGACATAGAATATATATATATGCTTAATGAATCACGCCGTGGACGTATTCCAACAAAACCTCGCCAGAATTCGAAATACTTGAAACGTTCGATCGGTCGTCGATCGAAAGGAATAGGCGAGCACGAAACGAGTAACGAGCGGTGTGGTGGACGCACGTCGAAAGGTGCAGGAAACGAGCTTTGCGCGCGTTTATTTATGTACTTGGACACGCTACGCAAGAGTAAGCATCGCGATCGCAATGTCGGCCTCTATGCTCTTTGCTTTGGACATAAAGCTTAGCTCACACACGCGGATATTCGACTGCGTAGTTGGAAATACTCGCGTATTTTTATATCGAAAGAGAAAAGTCGCGCGAGTGAGGATATCGCGGTTATTTCTGTGCGTGGTTCGTTGCACGACATTTTTATTTCGTGTCGGCTTCCAGCGACCACCTCGTAACGACGGAATAATGCCGACCGTATTTTTAGCCGCGCCACGGTGAAAGTTTTTCCACGATTGGGTATCGCGACGTGGTCACGCTCGCTTCTAATATATTCGAATCGGCGAGATCGCCGATGGTCGAGAATCGCGTTGATCCAGATAGTTAACCCTAACGTTTTCCTCCGTATGACTCAGAATTATAATTACGAGTCAAACGTTGGAATAGTTTCGTCAGCCATCGTACTTACGTTTCAATAGTTTCCGCGTATTGCGCTCTTCGCGCGAGTGAAATATTTCAAAATTGGGGAGGACGATATCCGAAGATACGGAAACGCGAGGAAGAAGCAGAGATACCGCAGCGAAGTTAAAGAGACGTTCGTAGAGTAATTAAGTTATTTTGTGATAATTACGTCAAGTATTTTGAAGTCTTTCGAGGTACTGGTTGAATAACGAATAAAAATATCACGACGTTATTGGGTCGTTGGTTGGTAATTCATGACCTGGTTTCGGATCTTAATATTCTTGAAATCGACGGTTACAGGAGTATTACATCGCACCGTCTCATCGTTTGCGCTTCTCCTAACCTTAATACATTCGATTATTACTTAAACGTAAAGAAGCTACGGTAGTTCTTATTCGACGAGTATCCAGAAAAGTAAGAGGATCGTTTTCATCGATCTGAATCGGAGCCTTCGATTAACATACGTACATAGTCGTTTTGGTATCTCTGCGGACGTCGAAGAAGGAAAGTCAGCGCACGTGAATCGAGCTTAACGCTTACCTGTCCGCTCGTTTCAATGGTGTACGCAGGTGCATTTTACCTCGCTGCTGGCGATACTCGCGGAGGAGAGAGGAAAAAAAAAATACTGGAATTCGCTATGACGCACTCCCACGATGTAAACTAGTTTCACGGCGCGCGATATCTGTAAATAGGGAACGAGATCACTTCGAAATCGACCGGTCTCTCGTTAGCGATTCGATTATATTGCCGAGGCTTTTTGCGATTAAGGTGATCGCTCGTGGCAGCTGCTGCATACTCTCGTGATTCATCCGAAACGATTTCACTCGTCGAAGAATTTATCTCGCGTCCAGTAGCTTCTTTCGATCTTTCCAGATCTAACTTCTTTTATTTCAGATCCGTTTATCGAAACGAGATTGTAGTTAGCATCCGATTAAATGAACACTCGCGAACTGAACCTACTTACGCGGACGTGAATTTCTATTCTACTCATATGAACAGAAAATGAAAAGATCATCGATGCGGTATAAACGAAAAATTATTAATCGAATATTTGCAACTGCGTGAAATATGCGTCATTAGGCTTCCGTTGCCATCCTTTTTCTTCTTTTCTTTTTTCTTCTGGGTGAACACGACGTATTATGGCAAAGTCGTTCTCATCGACCCTGAAGGTTGGCACTCGGTCGTGCACAGCCTTCCACTACCAGACGCCCTTCAATTGCTCGAAAATAAGCTGATTGGCGAAACCCTGCCAGTGGCAACAACGCAAGTGTACACTGCCTGCGAACATTGTTTCGTACTCAGACAGCTCTTCAGAGAAGTCAGACCTTCGACCTTACGCCTTTTAATGCGATGGATATAAATGTTGCATCTTGTCGACCGCCAATTTTCTGGTCTTATAAATATACAGTAACTCTGTGCCTATAAATTGAAAGCCATTTGAATATAACAAAAATATGCGTTTAGCTAGAAAATCAGATACCAAAATAATTCTGCCAACACGAGAATAATCGACAACGTACGTAATTTAAAAATCGCTCTCCTCTGAGAAATAGTAAAGAGATTTAACTTGTCGTATTATTAACCCTGTAGTCCTCAATTCCGATTATGGCGACAGATTTCAACTTTCACCTGCAGTCATGAAAAAAAAAAAAGAAGAAAAATTGCAGAAATAAAGAAGAAAGAAAAGCAGTCGCTTATTATTATACGCATTCCTACGGACGAATTCGGCGGTTGTTGGGGCAGGTGCAAAGCCAGGAATGCGAACCATCCAACGGGAAGAGCAATGATTTTTTATAGCGTCTTCGAAACCGCTTTAACGGTTCCTCTCTGGTCTGAAGCGAAGCTACGCAAAAATTCGTCGGCTTCGCGCGTAAAGGAATCATCGTGGTTTTTCTGATTTCATCGGTACCACGCTCTTGATCGCTTTCGTTGCGTAACCACACGCTGTGTGCGTGTATGTAATTGATTACGTCTCGTAACTTGTTCTGAGAACAATGCCGCGAGATGCGTGAGTATAATTAAGCCATCGACTCCCGGTACTCCTCCACGCGACTGATCCGATCTGGAAGTGTCGACAAAGCTATTGCCACGATTATTGCACCGTTGTCGTCACAAGCTACGATTACTTCCCCAACCAGTCATAGACTACGCGGAATTTGAAAAAATTCAAGAAGAGAAACCACCGCGTAGGTAATTGAATTCTTTTAGAATTTCAAAGAAATTAATTAGTGCCTTCTTTTCTACTAAAATTCTTCCTTAGAACAAAAACCTTCGTATTTTTCCTCGTTGCGAAGGGTTTTATTCGTCAATGATATGTTTAAACAATATGTTCGATCGTGATCTTTCAGAAGCTAGGGCGATCAACTTCAGCATTTTTTATCAATTTCTCGATTTTATTACACAAGTACACGATCGATATTCGATATTCTCGAAAAACAGATTACTCGTTATGGAAAATCATTCGTCGTAACACGATCGCGCGAATATGTAATATCAGATTCAATCTTTGTAATATGCGATCGATCGACAACATACGTAATCTCGAAACTGTTTTCCCGTGAAAAATAGGAAATGCGACTTGTCGCTTTTTTTTTCTATAGTCGTCACGTGCTATACCAATAATATTGTGTACCGACAACACTATCTTCTACGAAGAACCGACACTTAAACAGCGTCGGTTCATAAAAGAATTTATTGGTTGTTTTGAATCGACAAGATTATACCAGTACCAACTACCTGGAAAAGTATTGTTTGTTTGCATCGAGATTTGCATAATAAGGTAGCGCACACGTCGCTTCGTGCTGTGTATAAACGCGAGCCGGATACAGCGTGAGAGTGTCGAAGGAATGCTCGCGAAGAACCGGGACACATCGCGCGAGTAACATTACGAATTGAACTTTAATCGACGTTCCTGCCGGGCAGAAATTTATTCCGACGCGAAAGGAATACCATCGAAAGTCGAGAGCCGAGGAAAATCGATTCGTGCGCGTATTATGGAACTGAGGTGGTATTATTTGTAGTAGTCGGTATAAGCTAGAGTTGTAGGGATAGTGCGCTATTGCTAGTGTGTAGGGATGAGACAGGTTTTGCTGTGTGGGGTAGATGTTGCTGCTGGAGTACTGCTGTATTTTCTTCTCATTTTTGATGCCGAGGAAAGAAAATCGGACTACGGTCGCCGGGATTTTGAACCCTGGTCTTGAATGTTCGTAACCTAAGGGCGCTAACCACTAACGTTGCCATTCGTCCGACACTAGTTAGCGTCGACTGATGGTATTTGCTGTCGAGTGCCGCCACAGTACCCCATTACCAGTGATAACGTTTCTTTGTTAGTTAAATGTGTGGTAAAGCGTTTGTTGTCATACCTGTGCAAGATGTTGCGCAAAGTCTTCGATGTGGCGGTGGGGATATACCTGTTGGTATGGTGCGGGGTTTTCCGCGTACGGTTGTAGGCCTCTGTTCCTCTTAGGTATGACGTGCTGGTGGTGATCCAGGGACTTTGCACTTGACCACATATCACTCCTGGCTTGGTCATCGTCTCGTATCCTGTCACCTGCTTTTTGCGACTGATCGGAGGTGAAGCATCGAGGTTTGCTGAAGATGGAAGGGCCGTTCCGTGTTCGTCGTAGCCGTAGAGAGGTCCAGGTTGTCACAGTCTTAGATTTGCGTTGATGGGAGTCTCGGGGGTAGCGCTATCACGATCACACACCTACCTCTTTTCGCTGTCGATCACGTCGGGGTCACCAATTTGAGGTGGTATTATTTGTAGTAGTCGGTATAGCTAGTTGTAGCGATAGTGCGCTACTGCTAGTGTTGTGTAGGGATGAGACAGATTTTTGCTGTGTGGGGTAGAAGATGTCGCTGCTGCTGGGATACGCTGCTGTATTTTTTTCTCATTTTTAATATCGAGGAAGAAAAATCGGAATACGGTCGCCAGGATTTGAACCCGGGTCCCGAAAACGTTCGTAACCTAAGGCGCCAACTACTGCGCTGCCGTCATCCAACACTAGTTGGTGTCGAGTGATGGTATTTGCTGTCGAGTGCCACCACAGAACACTATAACTAACAATAAGCTGAAATGTCGTGACCATTATCGTAACTCTTTCCTCTCGCTAATACCGCTACGTGTAATACGCTAACTTTTATTAATATTCTGATGCCACGATGGCATCGTATACGAGAAGTTATTGCGTTTTGTATATTTATCGGTATTTAGCCTATATTTATTAATACATATTGTTACTAAAAATAGAAATATCTAGAAACGGTTCATCAGGATCAAAGAATACCGAAAGAAATTAATTTATTTCGTTTCTATTTCGCCCGATGTTATTAGCTAGCGAACGATCAGATTTAACGAATATGCCAAGCGCACACGAAATATTGTTGCAATTAATCGGTTATCGTACGATCGATATGTTATTGTATATCATTCGATTCTGGTCCCGTGATTTATACATCGCGACCACAGCGTTCGTCGTCGTTGGGACGAGAGTGAATATTCATGACAGCAGTTATGGTAACACAATTAGTTCCATTAAACCAGCCGACCGAGGGCATTGCTGGAAACAATTAAGTCATCTAAGTATGCTAACCTACGGTTCACAACGACCACCGGCCGTTATCCCGTGACATCGTTCAATTATTGTAATTCAATATCGTATGACGAAAGATGGGAGGCCTTGTAATACGTGTTGCATAACGCTTATGATGATTACGCGAAACAACCATAAATTTGTATATTCTATCGTTAGAGCTTGACACGTGGTAATCCTATAAAAACGGGTTTACAATTAAATGAAATTCCTTGTTGGATTCTCATTTTAGATCAGTTATAAATTTGTGTGTTCCATCGATTGAATTTAAAAGTTGTAATAATCTTCGAAAAACGTGACTTATATTTTTGCCTCGCGATCTTCGATTTTACATAATCGTCGATTTAATACAATTTCCTCGCTCGATGTTTGTTTCAGATTAACAATGATCCGAACATATTGCCAAACGTAAAACTGGTGATGCGATGGAGCGACACGAGGGGAGAAACCGTGGAAGCCACCAAGGCAATGATCGATATGATCTGCGACAGGGTGGCTGCCTTCTTTGGACCAGAGGGCTCGTGCTACGTTGAAGCCATAGTCGCTCAGTCCCGCAACATACCCATGATTAGTTATGTAAGTACTTCTAACGCTATTTAAGACAACGCTTACTCTGCAAACTGTCTCAACGAAACTGGATTTTCGTTCGTTAATTCCACGCTTAGTCTAGAAGACAGCAGACGTTTCGATAGCTCAGCTTTTTTTTTCTTTTATGTATTTGAGGTGCGGTAGTAGTCGGTGATAGTGCTGATGCTGATGTGTAGGGTGCGAGACAGGTTCTGCTGCGGGTGTACATAGCGCTGAGAGATGCTGCTGTATTTTCTTCTCATTTAAAAATCGTGAAAGAAAAATCGAACTCCGGTCGCCGGGATTTGATGAACCCGGGTCCCGAACGTTCGTAACCTAAGGCGCTAATCACTGCGCTGCCGTCGTCCGGTGTTATTTTGCTGTCGAGTGCCGCCACAGTACCCCCTTGCCAGTGATAACGTTCCTTCTTTGTGTTGTGCATATGGTCGTATGATTTCGTTCGTTGTTTCCGTGTGCGTTTGCGAGAGAGTTCGCGGCATCTGCCGATTTGATGTTTCGATGCAGGGTAAAGCGTCGATCGCTTGTTGTCAAACCCGTGCAGATGTTGCGCGAAGTCTTCGATGTGGCGGTGGATACCTGTCGGTACGGTGCGGGCGTTTTAGCGTCGGTCGCCACGGGGTCGTAGTAGGCCTCCGTTTCCACACTCTTAGGTTCACGGTGATAGAAGTCTCGGTAGCGCTATCACGGTCACACTTCTTTTCGCTGTAGATCACGTCGGGGTCACCAATTTGAGGTGCAGTTGTTTGTAGTTGTAGCGCACTAGCCGGTATAGCTGTGGGTGATAGTGCTACTGCTCGTGTGTAGGTGTGAGACAGGTTCTGCTGCGGGTGTAAATGGCGCTGAGGGGTACTGCTGTATTTTCTTCTCATTTAAGAATCGCGGAAGAAGAATCGGATTCCAGTCGCCGGGATTTGAACCCGGGTCGTCCGACACTAGTTGGTGTCGTCTGGTGATATTTTGCTGTCGAGTGCCGCCACATATCCTACATAGATGTACTCGAACAAATCGATACTTATCTTGAAGAATATTTAAGTATTATATCAGATCGTAACATATAACATGTTCAATTTTGTTATATTAATTTTCTAACTTTCCACTTTCAACGTTTTAATCTTTTTATACGTCATTTCATGCATTGTTCGAAAACTACGAATTTCCTATACGTATGATTCCAATCTTTCAACTGTTACCGAAAGAAACAAGTAAAAGAAAATTCGACCATTTTTTTAAACGATATACAGTATGATTCGGAAAAATATTAAAATGTCCATTAAGATAAGAAGTTTAGAAAATCGATGTAACATGTAACACACGCACATGATTTTTGTAGAAAAAAGAGAAGGAAATCTAGCAGTGTTCGACTAAGTTTCAACCACATCTATGATCCTCGAGAATTGCATCCCTCTTATAAACGCATCTATACTCCGTTCTTACCCCTTTCTCATTCCAGAAACATTATTTTCTCATCTACCTATCAAATATTTCGCCGATACTAAAATAACTCACCGATCTAAAAAAAGCAACAGTCGATCCAAAACTACCTAAGAATCCTCTTAATGTCACGTTAGTCGATTTCTTCCTGATCGCGGGTGTAGGTCTGAAAGGTTTCTTCGTCCAAAGGCGTGAGAACGCAGTAAAAGAGTAGAGTGCGAGGTTGTAAGGTGACGAGGAGGAAGGTAGCGTCGAAGTTGTCGAAGAGGTAGTGGTGGTTAACGAAGACGCGGGGGAGGCGGATGTCCGCCGACAAATTGAACACCCGCGGCGTGACAATATAATTACGGGTTGCTTCCGCGCGCGGCTGTGTGCGTTTCGAAGCTTTCGTCCGTGCGACGTTAGGAACACGCGATGCCTGCCTGCGCTTCGGGGCTTCGATCGACCGCCTGAAAAATTAGCATCCTGCCTTCCTCTTGGACCCTCCGCCATGCTTCTTCATCCTGTTTTTCGTTTTACAGTATATAAGATCGCTCTCACGTCCAAACTTACCGAAAGCTTTTTCCAACCGAGTACTATCTGCGGTGAAGATGTAAAGAAATTAATGTAATAGCAATTTTACCATATCCAATCCAGCCTAACGAACTATCTTTGATTTTTCACTATCATCCTTGCTTCAGATAGCTCTGCAGTGAAACTGAGAAAACTGCAAAGACTGGAAGTCACTTTTCTCCGCGTTTTGATATAAACTATGAAGTAACAAACAGCAGATCGATTCCCATGTAGCAAAAGAAAAAAAAATACCCTTAGTGTTCGATCAGATTTGTCTTGATTTAAAATTCGAAGGAGCAAAGTACGGAAATTAGATGGAATTAGATTTAGAGACCAGCTGCATCTGGCTTCGAGTTACATCCTGCCTATTAAGGTCTAATAGGAATTCTATCATCGTTTCGCTTCATAGTTTCGATCGGGTCTTTTGTAACTCGATGGCACTTAAGATCGAGCCACGTTAGTCCTAGCTTGAGCCTTGAACTATGGCTATCGAAGCTATCTTAGGTCCGAGTTATCTGGAGCCCGAGATATTTTAAACCATATTAACCTAGGTTCGAGGCTCGTAACGCAGTCGCCTGAACAGGATCTAGAAACGCATCGATCACCAGGCAAACCGAATCGAACCGGTTATACCCGATCGGGGTGGACACAAAGCGCGTGCATTCGATTCGGTGCCCCCGATCGAAGCCTTCGTGTCTTCCTACTTCGAATCACCTCCATCATAGTCTCGTTCGCGGTTTTTGACCGAACACAAGCTCACGATCGACTTAAATCATCTTGACTCTGAGCTATTCTAGGCTCCAACAGTCGTAAGATTAGACCTTTGATCCCAGTTAAAATACTTCATGGTGAATGACGAATGACCGATAGGCTTGCGTTCTAAAAGTCTAAGTAGCACACTTTTTTCTGGAATTTAACACTGTGACGACCAATGTACACATCAGTGCCAAATATATGAGAACCGTAACGAGAAACGTAAGAGAGAAACATAACGAGTCTGTATATTTGTTGACTTTCATCGATAATTATGGATACGGAATTTCCATGCACGTGGATCTAAGGAGGATCTTGTAATCGTTTGGAGCCTATTTGCCTTGATGTTACGAGTCCGGCTGTTTAACGATGTTGTTGACATCATTGAGAACCAGCCTGGCCATCGTATCAGCTGCTCGTGCGATGCCACTTGAATTCTTCTTTTGATCTTCTCCTTTTTCGATTCGCCTTTTCTACTCAGACTTGTCCAACCACGATCAAAGTTCTACGACGAGGTAGGGGAATTTATTACGCAACTCGATCGTAGACTAACTAACTAGATGTTTCAAATATCTTCTATCAGATACCGTATCTTTAGCTGAATTAAGTATTTATGTTCTGTCTTCTTTAAGACCATAAAAAGAAATATAATAAATATTAAAGATTTATTTCGTAGAGCGCACCACGGTGACAAATACGTTGATGGTCACATAAATAATTGATTTGAAAAGATATAAGAGGAGTTAGATTACAGCACCCTCGCGGTAGCGCCATTATGTCATCATGATGTACTCTATTAACATTCGGACCCATCGAAAAGTTCGCGATCGAAGATTATTCATGGAAAAAACGATCAGGAAACGAGTGCTTGAAATTGTGCGCTGCGTTCGCCCGTAGCAATTTATAAAAACACATGTCACGGATCCGCGTCTATTTTTAACCGGCTGATCGGTTAACCCGTCTGCTTGTACGTCTCGTTAATCGTCTGGAATCGTCCTCAGACCATTCGTTTCCATGGAATTCGCCAGTCGAAAAGTAGCACGTTGAAACGAATTCGACGGGTCATTTCTGGTGTCCTATCTCTTGGGTAATATTCCGATCCCCTTCTCGATTAAAACACGTTCACCACTGACAGAAGCAAAAAGAATCCTCTCCGTCGATGCCCCGTAGTTTTTCGATTCCGAAACGAAATTTTTTATCGTGTCTTGTCTTCCAGTTACAATGTTTACGTACTGAGAAAGAAATTACTGAATCTTCAAGTAGCTCGTGAATTTTCGTGAAAGTGTCCCCGATGTCTCCTCCGCGAATGGAGTCGAATAATTCACGGAAAAGTCAATCCGACCATGTACAGTTATCAACACGCAATCCAAGGCAGGAACGTTTAATGGAAAATTTTCAGAATCTCACGATACGTCGTGCTCGTATCACGATGTACGGTTTTCTTCTCGCAAATTTAAATTTAACTCACGCGACTCGATTACGCGACGCTTCGAGAGGAATTAAAGAGCTACGGGACAGTCATGGTGGAGACAAAGAAGAATGCAATTGTTACGAAAAGAATAGACAGTTTTGGACGATAGGAATAGACAAAGCAACGATCGTGCTACATCATCGACCAACTGAATCATAGGAATAGTTTTCCTACGAAGTCTTGGTATAGCATCTTGCAGAAATTTCATGGTATTCGTCGTTATATCGAGACATCAAGACAGATTAATCCATATTTTTCCTGAACGAGAGTTTTATGGCATTAATTTATTAACCACAAACTATTAAGGATACAAAAGCGAAGAAAATCGGGTGTTACATCGAATATTTTGCGCTCACATCTATTTTAAAAGTCAGCTAAATTACACGGTTCGCTGTTAGCGATTAACTCGCACGGATGAAACGATAGAATCTTTTCCTAGATATTATCATCTTGCATTGAAATATCTCACCAACTATTATAATAGTAATATCAACGCTGTTTTTATCGTGAATTCAGCCACTTTTAGTCACTGGTAACGTGACGCTGTAGCAATAACAAAGCTCCGAGAGTATCCCTATGAACTAACAGTTCCGAGTATCGCTTTACACGCGTTTTCAACCGTTTAAACTGTTTAAAGTGAAAAAAGCTGCAGGACGTTTTCTCGATAGAAGCTGTAAGGACGCGTTCGAGGACTCTCTCGCATCATTCTACCGATTCGAATATGAGAAAGTGGTACGCGAACGTAAAAAGACCTCCAGACTAATTTATGTTAATCGGAGGTCGTAAGAAAATGAAACGGCCACGTGGGAACGGTCGCGCTCGTTTTGCAAACGAGGAAAGAGATCGAAGGAAGTTGGCCTGCTGATGGCGAGTACAGTATTATTTGTACGGTAGTGGCTGGATAAATGGCCACGGAACGTGACCTTATCTGGTCAATTATCGAGGGAGGTATATTTCTAGAAAATCTCTCTTCTCCGCTGAATATGAATTCGTTTATTTTACATATTTACGTAACAGCCCTCTTACACAATAATTTGCCAGCTAATAATACCAATGAATCGACAAATAACAATTTATAGGTTATAAATTTCTCTTCCATGATTTTACATTTAAAGAGATAATCGACTGATTTATAAATTGCATTAGTTGTATCGCGCGAAAGAATCCAACAACCAGAATTTATTAATACCGATGATACGTAAAATTTCTTTAATAATACGAATTGAATCGTTGGAAAGGAACGGAAGGATCGTTTCACGAATTACTCTACTCCTTTCGTTGGTCGATTCGAGCGTAGAGATCGGCCCTTGTCTCGCGTCCAGCGCGAGGGACGAACCGCGTACGAACATAAAGAGAAGCACGCTGGGTTCTCGTTACTTTCACCTAGTTTCACTCGTTAGCGAATCGAATGGAATCAGCCGCGAGACCAGAGGATCTCGTCTCTCGCTCGCACGCACCTCGTTCAATTTCGACGAGGCTCGCGCGTTTTCCTTCCGCCGGATGTTTACCGGCGCTCGCGTGTACGAACTTCCGTTGGCTTATTTTCTGCCTGGCGGCGAAGTATCCGCCGCGTCGCGCGGCTATTTCTGGAGCCGACCAGCGCGAAAAACGTGCCGCTCCCACGCGTCGCTTTGTGATCGTCGCCCTCTTGAAAACTGCAAGCTTCTGCGACACATGACTCGCCAGATCTCTCACCTTCTTTTTCTTCTGTTTCTTTCACTGACTTTGCCCGCGACCTCCTCGCAGATGGAGCGTAACGTCTCATAGTGGATAAAAACGTTATTTATAGTTTATAGATGAACATTGGCTGGAATTCGGAGCGTTTTTCTTCATTTTTAATTCCCAGCCACGAACTTTTGTCTGTCTTTCTTTAGATCGTACAACATACTAGAAGTCTATTTTTCACAGTTCGTTAAGTTGTCACGAATATGAGTAATAATAATCGATTTTCGAACGTTGACGTAACAGTTGTCTGCAATTCGACGATTATCCTCCGACGAAAATACCATTCTATCTTGTATTCTCAAGGATTAAAAAATAATTAAACGGATTTTAAATATATTTAAATAAACGAGTATTGAAATAGAATTGGCGGAAGCGCGATAGTCGATGGGAAGTGAGAAACGAACGACGCCAAAGGGAATCGCCAAGGTTCAAGAACGCAATTGGAAACTGGCATTCTTGCCATTCGATCTATCGGTTAAAGGTACATGGACGGACTAATCAATCCATTATCCACTTTTCCCCTATTCACGTATCACCAAAGCGAAATACCACGTGTCCGTGTCAAAGCCAGCCGACTTATCAACGCCTCATCGCTCGTTCAACCTATCGATCTCAACATTCCCGAGGCTGCAGCTGGAATTTTAAAGATCATAGCCCGCATAGCTGCGTTTCCCGCCTAGCTAAACGCAGAAACCAATCCACACGCGAATAATTCAAGAATCCTCCGAGCTCTGAACTCTCTCCTAGCGCATTCCTGCATACAAAATAGCCAACCACCGATACAATGAAGGAAAATACAAATCGTTGAAAGTCCTGCACGTCTGTTCGTCGAAACGAAAGCTTCGCAGGTGAACCCGGTTAACGTAGACCACCCCGTACAACAAACGTCTGACCATTTAAGCGAATAGCCGTAGGTGGACCACAGAGGCTGTAACAACCCGCCTATGCCACGACTCGACATCTCGTAACCAGAGTGTATATGCGGGTATCACGATCCAGTGGGAACTTTCGATAAGCGCGCGGACTCGCTCTCTCGTATGCTCGATCCTCTCGACTCGGTCAGCACGCTGCTCCACCACGCACACGCATGCACACGCGGGTCACTGCATCGAGGTTGGTGCAACCACCTGTTGATTGCACCGGCCACCGAGTCGATGACGTCTCCGCGGATCGGAAAATTGTCGGCACGACGCGCTCTTGTGTGTACATCTTGCGGCTAGACGCACGCTCGGATATAACTATTTTCGAAAGAAAATTTAAGATTTACAGAAGCTGTGCGAAAGATTCAAGGGTTGGCCGAGTTGAAAGGATTGGGAATTTGAAAGATTTCTAAATCGATAAATTAAAAATTTAGAGATTCGCGTGTCGAAAGATGAAATATTCGAAAGCTCTCCAAATCGAATATTTAAAAGATTTCCAAGTTTGGAAGGTTTCTGAATGGAAGAAGTTAAAGCTACATACTGCGAAACGAAATTGGTTGATTCCAGCGTTTTAGTTTCGTTGCTAAAATTCTTAGCTTTACTATTAGAATGTGCAACTTCGCTCCTACGAGATTGATCAGTTTCGCTTCCGCGTTGCTTAACCGATACTCGACGATCGTTCGGGAGATTTGACGCGATCGAACACAGTTTCGTGAAATAATTTAATAATTGCGAAACATCATAGTTCGTATCGTGTTCTAGATCAACCACCGCCGTGATCACTCGCGCGTCTTGTCTCCTATGCTCGTAAAGTATCGACCACCGAGATTGGCGAGAAATTCGAACGGTATCGATCCATTGAGATTGTAAACTAGAATGAAACGAAGGAGTGTGGCGCGAGTTATCGCGACACCGTGGTAGAATCTCTGGCCAAGATTGCCGGCAATTTCACGCGCGATATTCCCCGAGGGATCGCGTAAACGCCTCCACGTCGAATTACCCTTTCAGACCTTGCGTAACTCGATTTGAAGCGTTCGCTCGGCATGCGAGACTTGGCTGAAACCCGAGAGTTCGCCGTTGGTGACAATGTTCCTTTGAGCGGCCAAGAAATCGCCGTAAAGTCCTATTACCGCGTACGTAGAAATTGTACAGCGAGCCGTGTCCATAGCTACGGCGATCTCCCCGTTGTAACCTACAACGCGTGTCGTTCTCTCCTTCTCGCTTTTGGCTCGGTTTTACGCGAAATTTCCAATTCAAATGGCGCGTTTACAATGATGATAAAGTGTCGTGTGACGCCACCAAGTAAATAACACGAATTACAGATATAAATTCCACGTATCTCGTCGTGCTAGAAGCAAGAGCTCGCCCGAGGTGGTAAGCATGCACGATCGCGCAGTAACGTCTAAATCCCTTAACGCTCTTATCTTTTGCAAATTTACGACGAATATACGCATACAAAGGATAGCGCTAACAAGACGAATCTATGTTAGATTTGCGCTCAAATTCCTGTAATCTTTGAAAAATTTAGTTTCTTAAGCGACAGTTTTTTCAGCCACGCGATAAACTACGTATCCTCCAACATTACGTACAACCACTTCGTAATGTCCTTAATCTTTTGCTCGAAGAAACCTTCCGGTCCTGGCGCTAACCGATATTCGAGTAATTTTTATCGTTCCATATCACCTCGCGCGATTTGGAAAATATTTCGAAGAGAACCGTCGAAACGAACGAAACGTATATTGGAGAATTTCCTATCCGAGGTTCTGAACAAACACCTTCGTTAAATTTGTTACGTATCCGAATTGAATAAGCCGCCACGTGGCGAAAGAAGAAGTTTTTGCTCGTCCGGCTCTGTGTGCCACAGGCGCAAGCGCTAAGGCAATTGATCCAAATAATTCGCAGGTGATGCGGTTGGGAGGTGGTTTTGACAAAAAACGGATCAAATCGTAACGATGCCGCGGGAATGGAAATCTGCGACGGGTAACCGGAACCACGCGATGGGGCTTCGCCGCGAAAGGAGCAATATTATTCCATCGATGCCGTATTTGCATGAAAACTGCTGATTCCCCTGACCTTCGCGTTCTATTTATAGCCGAGCCTGTTGATGCCCCACGCACTCGAACGAACGCTTACCTGGTCCGGCTCACCGGTGTCCTACCTCGTCCAACTGACACGCGTCCACTTTTCTATCGGTAACTTCCAGAAATCGAGTGACACGATTCAACTCGATGGAATTAAGACGAGGACAGAAAGTTTTACGCTTTAGCTTAATGTTCGTTATCCCGACGATTCGATATTTTGATAGGCAAACTCAATTTAGATTACATTAGCTACTTCGTTAAACCTTATCGAACCGATAGGCGTGCACGTTTATATTCGTACCTTCCAGGAATTAGACGATAGACTAAGTTTATTATTAACTTCTCATTTGATACAAGATACCGCGTATAGTTCCGTTTAATTTTTTTATCTGCAAACTGCTTCGTAGAGATATTTTTAGAGACATGTTGTTCTATATACATTCGGTGCTTTATCAGAGAAACATCCTATCGACAGGAATGTTGAAGAAGGATAATATTTTGGCAACGATTCAGCCACGGAACAATATGTGGCGCCGGAATATGCGAGTTTCTCGAGATTCATGTATCGAAAGTTTCGCTCGAAATTAACTAACAGTACGGTCCAAAAATCTGTCATCACGAACGAGAGGTATGTTGAAGCGGTATTTAGATTTTGCTAATAGCCCAAAGAGTCTATACCGTAATTTATAGCGTTTCCAAGGTACGTGTTTCGTTTCTTCGCACAAAAACCAACTGGTCTGCCAGTTGCTACTTTCGACTCGTCCGTTCTTTTCCATTGCTACGCTAGCACTTTGCACTCACACTCGCGCAATTTCTCCGCCGGTACAACGGTAAGAGCTTGTCATAGGCGACACGTGTGTGCCGTAAACAAGAATTCGACACGGTGGCGATTTTGGCCATGCTGTCTGGCGATGTACCCGCCTCTGAATCTCGGGATCGTCGCTCCTTTCCGAGATTCCCTTGACGCGTAGGCGTAAAATAGCATTGCGATACTTTCATCTTGTGCAATAACGACGTAATAATAGCGCTTCTGCGGTGGCTATCGGTACGGTAATAGCGGACTGTGCACTTCTTTGGCGTCGCGTATGCATTATTTATACAGCGCGCGAGTCGCGTACACGCAGCCACCGGTAAAAACTTGATCGTGTGGTTTCGATCCGCGGATCGAAAAGGGAAAGAGATAAAAGTAGACGTAGAAGCAGAAGAGAAGAAACTAATAGATACGTCGTAACGCGGCGGCGATACGCGTGCACCAATCGTGTTCCATCGGCGCGAGAAGAGAACGATTATGTTAGAATCGTTCTCGGCCATTTCCTCGTCTCCTCGACACCGACCCACATTATATCTCTGTTTCGAGTGACGTTACGTGATTTCCACGATGAAGTAATCGCCAAGCTATCTTTAGCCGACGCTTTGTCGACCAACTATGATCGACGATTTCTCGTTGCGAGCACGCCTCTCTAGGCCGTACATGTTGCATCGCGCCGCCATTCTTGCCATTGTTCCTTCGAGATTTATGGGAAACCTGTAGCACACAACCGTATATTTAAGATTCTAAGTCTGTAACTTCGTAACGAACAGACGATGTTCAGAACGTACGATGAACAGAAATAGAATACAAAAGTTGAAACAGATTAACGATAAAGCGAGATCTCCCCCCTTTTTTCGAGTTTGGTCCGTGAATGGATAAAAACGTATACGCTATGCGATATTATCCCTCGTCTCCATTAACAATGGTAACATGTCAAACTCTTTCACAGCTGTCGTACGTGCGTCCATCGCAGTCTGAACACTGTACACGACGTCGGTTCAGGCTGCGTGCATCGTACCGCTCGGGACAATATCCGCGGGCAATGGTCTTTGTTCATCAACCGTTGCTTTTTGACTCCTACTGCCAGAAGATCAAACGATAGAGTATAAATAACGAGGTCCGAAATACGATTTTAGACACGTCGATTTTATCCATCGAGAGTACGTTTATCCATGGAGAAACCATCGGTGGCAAATGGTCGATCGGTTGTTGCGTGATTTTCTGTATCGAAGCGTGCAGCGTGCATCGCAGAATCCGTGTGGCGTGCAGCTCACAGACGGCTTAAATACACGCTATCTTTAGCAAGGGAGTAACGCGGACGAGCTGAACAGAGCGTGAGAATACCGGTTCCGCGCGAAACGATACGATTTGTTTGCTACATTATCGCCGAGTTAAATATATCGCGATAGCGTGAGGAATTTACGAGCGACCGGACGCGCCACTGGCCGAGGAGAGTCCCGTCGTCGATCGGCCCGCGAGAATATAAACGTCCTCCTGATATTACGTAAAATTAACCTGGTGCATGCACGCGCATACATGCACTGATTATCTTCTTATCCTTTTTATCGGGAAAATACGTGCACGCGCCTCGATTAGCCGCCCGCAAGGCCCTAGCTTATTACGCAACGCTAATGCGGATGATATAACGTTGAGAAATTCATCGATAATACTGCATTCATCGCTCAGACATTCGACGATGATTTGTGGTCAATGAAATTACTTTATATTCAGAAAGAATGCGGCTTATTTTTGTATCCCTCTATCGATAATCTAAAAAGATTGTCGATAATTGTCTTAATCTATCGTCCAACTGTTCGACGATGTATGAGCTATTTATTCGTGGTTTACGGAAGAAATTATTTTCTATTCAGAATTATTTCTTTGCGACTCGTTCTTTATGTTTGTGGTAATAGATGTAATCGAAGATCGCAGAAGAAAAATATGACGAGTATTTTTATCTCCATCGTTTTATTTCGATGTTATTTAGTGGAGAAACAAACGTAGTTTAATATAAAACAGCGAATAAGGCGAACAGTTTGGCCAAAAGAGGTACAACCGTTAGAAACAAATGACAAATCTGTGATCTCCTATTGGAATTATGGTACTCTATCTCGTTAGATAATTGATACTTTTAAACACATGGGAGAAGTTTTTTCCGTTTGTAACGAAGCAGAGTCTGCTGTTCACGAAGACTGGCACTAATTTACGGTGTCAAGTTCATGGTATCCTGTCGAGGTTTTAAGAAAGACTAATGGATAATTCCCCCTTGAAACGAAAGAGCCCCGCACACTCTCCGAGAATTCAGCTCAAACGTATCTCACTGTGTTAACTCTGTTCCGTTCTTTCGGTCATTTCTTCTATTCTTAGAAAATTTCTCCGATACGAGCAATCTGTAAAAGCGTCGTGGCAATTTTATTCTTAAAATATTAAATTCCCTTCTGTTCTTAAATTAAAGAAATTCTCGACAGAAGGGAAGAAGAAATTCTCGTCTGAAAGGGACGTTCGTTGGCAGAGGCAATAGGTTGGTCGACAACGAGCATAGTTTTCCGATAAATGGGTCAATTGGTTTTTACATAACGTGGATTGGAACGAAAGCTCGCGGGATTAAAGTCGATCGGAGATCGAGTTGCAACCAGAGTATGCATACGTGCATTACGGACACGCGGTTTGAAATGGTCCGTGCGGTGTTCAGAATTAGAGAGAAGGCATCGAGGAACGATCCATTCATCACGGCCAGAGGAGAAACACAACGCGGTCGTTTTTACTGGAGTATGCTCTATTTTTAGCGGGCGGGAATAAAAGAGCGAATAGAGTGTGAGAAAAGAAAAAAGAAAAAAATACTGGTTTCACAGGCACGTCGGTGGCTGCCTGGTTGCTCGTTTGCTCCGTCATTGGCGGCTCGTGTCTGCTCTCGAACAGCAGGAGGAAAGAGAGAGAGAACGAACTCGTAACGTAATATCGCGTCAACAGGATTAATTAATATTTACGCAGAAATCCCTTCGCGAAGTTGAGTCGCTTTCCCATCGAACCGTGCAAAAACTGGTTCATTTGCTAATCCGTATTTCGATCTAGAATTTTTCTTCTTTATTTTTTCCTTACAGCTCGTCGAATGTTTTGAAATTTAAATGGTCGACGGAGGGAAGAAAGAACGGGGGAGTAGACTCGTATTATCGGTGCGTGAATCGTTCGTTTATCGATCGGCATGTCGAATATTTTATGAAAAGCGCGATAGCTTGTAATAGGACTGTCGCCGATAATGGAGGATGTCGTCCATGATGATCTCGAATCCCACCTAAGACATTCTAGTTTTCCCGATTGTGTACCATGTGATTCACGGCACACGCTCCGATCGAACGTGACTAACGTGTTTTTTAACCTTGGCTGCGACTCGCTGTCAGCGTTCAAGGATCGCTGTTCGAATTAGCCGCCGACAACGAAGTGCCGCGGGAACCGCTTGGACCAATTCGTGGCCTAATATTAGCGCGGAAAAATCGTCCGTCGAATGATTTATTTATTCATCATTTTACCAACATCGTTTCACGTATTCATCTTACAATATCGATCGATTTGTAATATATAAAATACGATCAACGATATAACAAAGATAAGAGCGTCGAAACGAATTAAAATCGAAACGCCACGAATAGTCGGAATATCATATACGAAAAATCTCAGTGGAATGTATTCGTTTGTTTTGAACGGTTTCTTTGGTTCGGTAGAAATCCTTGCAACACGTCGAATATACGTTTCGCACAAGTTCTCTTTCGCATGCTTAATCCGCTAGAGTAAAGGCAACTTCTTTACGCTATTACGAGATAGTTACGTAATTTTGATTTTTTCGTTCCGCCATAATGTACAGTCCGTTCCTTTCTTCGTGTTACCCTTCGGAAACAACTATTCACGACAGGAAATTTGCCTTTAACGAGCGTTGCCGGTACCGGCAACAAAGATCGACCAAAAACGAAAGAAAGAATCGCTTAACGACACGGTGCAAGCACGTGTCAGCTCGCTGTAAAGCCGGCATTCACCTTTTTTCCGCATATGCACACACGGTCGGTTGACACCCATAAAAAGGTTAACGTACAGCGAATAAATCGATGGCCGGATAATCGCGTTGGTCGCACCACGACAACGAGGGGGTGCAAGGCACAAAGTAGTCTTCGTATACAGACAAGAAGGCACGTTATTTCGACCGTTGGTGCAGGGAACGAGCGAACGGAAAGCAAGCAAGCAAGCGTCGGACTCGAGTTTAATGTGGGTGCCGCCTTAAGTAACGACGACGCGGCTGGTTTCAGGCAAAAATACACTCAATTAACCCTTAATTGGCCGGCACCAATTATGGGCCCGGCGTACCGACGCGTATTCATTCGGTCAACAAGAATGTATGGTCGACCGGCGTTGTTCTTCCCTCGTTTTACGACACGACGTCGTTCGTGGCTCGCTTCTGGCACGCAGATAAACGAATTTCTTCGTCGTGTCGCGAGAGCTTATCCGCAGATTCGAGCACGTGATCAGCACGTTTGGCCATCTTGGTCGCGTGGAAAGTTAGCGCCTCGAATCGTGCTCTATTTATCTAAAAACGTTGTAAACGCCGTTCGACGTATCTTCTACTTTTTTCTCCACTTTTTTTCTTTTTTTTCCTCTACGAGGTCAGACTCTTTTGTTTATGGAAATATTTGATACGCCGGGAAAAATAAAGAATATTTAAAGATCGTCGAGCGAACGATGCAATGGAATCGAGCGGAAGATAATTTCCTAGCCGAGTTCCTGAGACGATTATTCCGAGGCACGTGGTCGGAGAAATATTTTCCTATGTAAGTCTACCAGCCGTTACCATCGTGATGCACAAAGGAATTAACGTTAAGGTCGAATTTTACTGCTCGTACATCATGCCACGATAACGAGATCGTCAAACTTCCTAGTACCAAGTATTTCTATTTACGAATAACCGCGGCGCCATTGGTTTTCATTTTCTCTGCAATCGTGTGTCGTTGTTTCTTCGAGCGATTTGTGCCACTTGCTCGTTTTGCTTACGCCACGGAGCACGTTCCTTTTCTTTCACTTGATCCACAGAAAGGGAACCATTGAACGATCGCGACGACGCTGAAAACTACTATTTTTATGTACAAAAGAACGAGCCCCGAACCCTTTAATATTTTTGGACGAATTTAACAGCGAGAAATATGGGATAAAGGGAAGAAAAAGTATTCATGGAATGACGGTCTACGTTGTAGACGAGGCAGAACGGTTCGAATTAACGGGTACCAGGGAGATCTTGGCGAAATCTTGCGCGGAGCAGTGGGCGCATACAAGCGGCGCTTTCAAATGGCTCCCCGCGATACGCGAAGTGCGTGCGATTTAACGAGCTGCAACGGCTCGGTCGCAATCGCCTTAATTTGTCGTCGGCTAAGTTCGTTCTATCGTCGCGTTAAGCCTAATGCCGCGATTCCAAATATAATTTCCGTGCAGCAGGACCGATAATTTGCGAAACAGCCCGCGTGTCCGTTCAATGTTGTGGCTAAAACTGTTCCAGGAAACAGTCTCGTATACCATTTCTTCTTCTTCTTTTTTTCCGTACGTGTTCCTCTATTTGTTTGTTTCTTTCCTCTCCTTTCTCTTTTTTTTTCTTCTTCTTCTTCCTTTGACATCGTATTGCCTTGAAAGCAACCGTGGAATTCCATAGAAAAAAGAGTTGTCGCCGCGTGACGCAATTTATTATTGCAAAATATGTATTTTTAAGTCGCATGTATGTCGCGCGTTTACGTGATCGTACAGGAATTCGCTCGTCCGTTTATTTCTGGTTTATAATTGTTCTGGATCCGAGACGATTCAGCGAACAACGCGACGAAACTTGTTATCTGGTAGGAGACCGAGGCTCGAAACGTGACAAATCCTTCTTTCTCTTTTATTTCGTACTCGGTTTGAAGAAAATCCTTTGTTTAAGAAAAAACATTCTTTGTACAAATATGCTGTTATCTGTGCGACGCCCGCGCGCGCATGTGTGCGTGTATGTATTCGTTGCTGACTGAAAGATGGCTCCTTTTTGTGTAGATTTGAACGAGCCCTATCAGCGTCTGTCAATATTTACTGGTAATCGCGGCACGAAAACAGCGTAAATCATGTAGTATTACGGCGGTGTGAACGATATTACAGCAACCGTATTACAGCGACTATCCGTTATCAGGCGAGAATATGTCCAAGTGTCTGTGTTTATCGGGTCGACTATATTTAGATCGGGTATTGCTTTGTCGAGAAACGCGAATCGAATCAAGGAAGGAGAGAATACTCTTCGTTCCGACGGCTTTCGACACCGTCCAAAGAAAACCGTAAAATCGTTCGACTCCAACTTGCTACGACCCGCGCGACAATCATAAAAATGGAAACAAGTGTTTTTCGTGCAACTTTTAGGCTTCATCCATTATTTATATCGATTGTATTGAAAACTAGGAATATATTTTCCTTGGTGTTCTTGTAAATAATACGTAACACACCAAAATTGTCATACGTATACAGCATGCAAGACGAAAATGTTGATTTCAATGTTTTACCGAGATAAAATCTAAAATATTTCTTCGGGTGTGTGAACATTCCTTTCTTTATTGACTATCGTCGATTATTAGAAGATATAAATTCCCGATGGAAAAAACGTCTTTGTTATTTATTCTAGAAAACGGGGAAATACGTTTACTTAATAATTCGCTACGATACGGCGTCTCGTGTACCCAACGTCGAGCGTGAAAGGGTTATAATTACAATCACCTATATACACCACATTTAAGTGCGCACAATACAACTAGTTCTACTAATAACCAAACACCATTCTCTGCTATGCCATACTGTATCATACCAACAAAAAAAAAAAAAAGTGAAAAAAACGAGAAGGAAACTACGTTCCGTAAACGAATGCACATTAATCCCGGATCACATTCCAGAGCAGAGCAGATACGAAATCGCGGCGACGAATTCCACGTGGAAAGTTCAACAGCTCGGACACGCGTCATGCAATATTAATTACCCATTACCATATACCGAGCGTTAACGTCGGCTTTGCCTGGCCAACACACGACAGTCGAAAACGCTAATTACATCGAGACACGCCGCATCGACTTCCAATTTCCACGGTCGGTTACCATCACCGTGCTTGAAACCGTGTCGCACAGTGTTTTCGAAGACGGTTGCGAAAAAGCGACAACTTCGATGATTTTTTTTCCTTTACCAATTCTTGATTTTACTTTTAAATTTCTATATTTCTAAGGAAATTATTTGAATACGCTAACAGGTATACAGAGATCGGTAATCTTTTACTATCTCGAAGAATAGAAATTAGAAGTCGATGATGCTTTTCGTAAAAGGCGACATTTTCAGTGAATAGTTTGACGTGTCGTTGATTTTGTAGAGAAAGATAGGTATTTATATTTTGCGGTAGAAAGATGAAAATAAATGTAGTAAATCAAATAGTTAAGCGCTATAAACGATGGCCTGTGACTTTTTCGCGGTCAGACGACCGTTTTAACACACTGTACGTCGGCAGCGAAACAGTGTTTGCCCGGCCCGTTCACTGTTATGCCCCCGGTCTGGTCGGAATTCTTGAATGGCTTGTCAGGTAGAACCGAAATCCCACGGCGTTACGAGAGAGACTCGTGTATCCGGCGTCATTCGAGTATAACCAAGGATACCGACGCCGCTATACACACCGTGGCTCCACTAACTGCCTATGTTTATCGCCAGGCTATATTTAGCCTGGGCTATTGCTTTGCCAAGCGACAGACTGAACGAACCAGCTACAACCGATCGACACACCAGCAGCCACCACCGGCATCACCGTTCCGGCCAACTTCCCATCTCCATGCTCTTTCTCTCACTCCCTCTTTCTCTCCCTCTTATGTCCCGTCCCATATATACGAGCCTACACCATCCTTACGTATATGCTCTTCTTGAGACTTGCAGCCAAAGTTGTGCATATACACATCGTATCGGCCATCGACACCCACTGGAGAACCGATCCGTGTGGATCGCTCGAGTTCCGTTTTGCTCTTTACGTTGCGACATTTTAACGAGATGCAGCACTTTCCAAACGCGGTCCACGCGTTTTTCTATTTAAAGACTCGAGTCGTTGATTGTTCTCGCGAGCGTTATTCAATATATTGCACGTGTGTTTCAAAACTTGAGTCAACTGAAACTTGAGAAACTGAGTTTCTCAGGCAGCAAATTCTTTGGAGGTTTGCAACAAAATTATTCATTGATCACATAATGGCAAGAAAGTATGTATATAGACTCTGTGAAACTATGCTTAAAGATTATTCTCGCAATTTCCCATTCTCAGTCCTTGAGATCCGCCTTGGATGGTTTTAATCTCGGACGATGAATCTTGTAACGCAAGAGCGAATTATTTTGATATTAAGCCTAAACCGATAGCGTATTAATAGTAAACGAAGTAAAAAAAAACGTTGGAGGAAAAAATGAATAGATACGAGTAGTAGACGGCGGAGTAGATACCAGTGTACGACCATGACCGAAGGAAACCAGCGCGTTTAGTCGCGCTAAAAGTTGTCCACGTGCTCGAGGAAGAGACGGTGCAAAGTGAGAGCCGGGTGTCGAGGCCCGTTTGATTTTTCATCGGGTCGCATTAATTTCCATTCGATTGTTTCGCCATTCAAGGATACAACGTCGGACGCACGCAATCGAGCTTGCGCGCTAACACACAACTATCGCTATTTGTCCGTCGGGGCTATAAATAGACGCTGTTGATTTATGAATAAATGAAAGCACCGCCCTGTTTCTGTGTGCGCGGTTCCCCTACCAAGACGCGCGCAGCGTTCGGGCCTGCGCTCCGCGTGATTCTCGTCCGTACGCATGCGCCCGTGCGTAAAGAGTTGTGTATCCCCCACCATCGTTGCCGCCGCTACACGCGTTCTCGTGAACAGGGCCGCCGCAATGATTCTCCGGTTTAGAAATGTATTTTTAGACCCGGGTACCGTTTGTTGGACACAATTTGAACACCTTTCTCGGTCAATAAATCTCCCGCGCGAAGCGAACCGATTGCGAAAGTCCCATGAGTCCCTCGTGTATTATGGAAATTTGCTCGACTTTCCAAGTTCATTCTTACATAGTAGCTGAATTATTAAAACTTTTATCGATACCTTTTGGTAGTTAAAGTTCGAAATAAGATATGATTTATCGCTGATAAATGAAAACGCTGATAGAAAAATCTGACGCTCGTGTATTTATGTATTAAAACTGGAAACAGGAATGCCCTTGGTCTGGTGCCTGTTAGCCTAGCGTAGAGCCGTTAGTTACAACATTCTGCTTTTCATTCCTCAAATTAGAATGTATATCACAGTTGAATTAGTAAATAAGCTGTGTTATGTTTATGCCGGAACGCAGTCGTGCGCGTGGCACGAGGCTAAATATAAATACGCCTGATCTAAATATCATTCGACATCTCTGATCTCTCTGAATAAAATTCATTCCCGATCGATGGTTGCAGTGGAATGCGTGGCAAACACGGACGCGCAGATATTTCGCAAGTCGATAAGCGGACGCTGCGAAATCCGACTTCGAAGTGGACTCGCCACGCGAATATAAAATCGATGTTTAAAGAAGAAATAAACTCGACCTCGTAACGATCTGAAATAGGAATATACTGGTGGATTTACGATCTTTTCGAGTGGATCGTAATTCACTAGAAACTAGAAACAAGTATCAACCCTGTTGCTTATTGACACGAATCATATTAACAGCGAACCAAAACGATACTAACCAACTCGAATATTCTAGCTGTGTATTTCATAACAAGTTTATACGCCATAAGAAACCGATGAAACGTAACCACGATCTTTACTTTCCGCTTACTCTCCGTTCGTTATGTTTATCCTGCTTAACCATAACGATTGCGTAAGACCGAGGAAACGACGTGATTACCGAAGAAACGTGTTACGTTTTCTCGGCCATCTTGTTCACCTGGCTTCCCTTAATTATCCGTCAGCGGGCTGTTTAATTGGCGGAAGACGTCGGCGTATGGTGTCACTTAATAAAACTCGAACGATCGCGCGATCAGAAACGACCAGCGCCGACGATACGAGCCGTCCTACCCTGTTTAACGAGCACCCTTATCGAGAAAGCTGATCCTCTGGCCGAGGCCATCAACGATCACCGTGGAATCCAGAATAGCGCGCATTAACGGCATAATTTAGGAAGTTATGCCGATGAAACGAACGACGGGCACTCGTCCGAGGCAGATCTTTCCGCTACGCAGACAGAGATAGGAGAGAACGTTCCCGGAGATAATCTGAAAGCGGCCAGAAGCTTAATTGGAGTTAAGGCAACGTCTCGCGACTTCAAGTTCAATTATCTAATAGCGACCGCGCCGTAGCTTCTCCCTGGCTGCTGCTTTCTAATTCCCTGGAAAGAATTCGCTCGTTCAATGAGCCATTCTTTCTCTCCCCCTTCCTCTTCGTATCTTTTTGTCGTTAACATCGCGTTTTCACCGACAAAGCGTGCGTTACCAGGTGAAAGAAAATGATACTTTTCATCGTGGCCGGCTAAGACGTTGTCTATGGATAACCCAAGAGGCTAGTCAACTTAGAGCCGCGTCATTAGCGATCCAACAACGAACGTTCTTTTCGTTCGAAACCAGTTGCGAACGGTAATCAACGGATATCAATTTGCGGAAACATTTTATTCGTATCGATGCGACCTGTTCCAAAGATTTGGAAACTAACTGCGAGACAATTCTTAGTTGTGAAATAATCGGTAAACTGTACGCACTGTGGACATTTGTCTCTGTGGATGTTTATCGCTTCGAACGCGAAACGAGCATCCAACAGCAACTTTTTCAAGAAACATGGAACACGGATAAAATGTTTCTCGTTGTTGGTTCAGTGAGGACGCCGCTTAACGCAGAGGCGTATGGAATAGGAAAGAGAAGAAAGGAGGAACGACGAGAAATGGAGAGAGTTAACGAGCCGAAGGATTATCGATTGATATTCAAGATAAAGAGGCTCCCGGTACGTTTCACCGGTCGGGAAGAGAGCAACGAATTTATCTGCGACACGGAGCGTGTCGTTTGGCAAGATCCTGGTGCACGTAAACGGTCTCCCTCGAGAACACTAATAGCCACCATTAACGGGCCAGGACGTGATCCGTTCACACGCTCGCGAATTCCGGGAAGCGATCTTTCCGTTCTGTGACTCGCGGTAGCTTCGCCGTGTCGTATCGGGAAGAAAAGGTATTTCTGGCACAACGTTACCGTTGTCGCTTGTCACCTTCGCCGCGAGAAGACACGTCCACTCGTTTACTTCGCACGAAAACCGATCGTGTCCAGGATACTCGATCGATTCTCCGATTTGTTAAATCCGGTGCTACCTGTCCAACTCGGAACGTGGAATAATTTATACCACGAAAGGGAAAGTGGGAAATTTGTATGTTTTTATAGACTCGTGAAATTACCACTTTGCGTTATGGCAATGATTTCTTCGTAAGTCCTATCTCTTGAAACGATCTGCCTATTTATAACTGTTGCTTCATGATAGATAGTACTTCCGTTGTACGGTCGGACCTCGCCAACTCGAATCTCCAGGAAAACCTAATATCTTCGATTTATGCAGGTTTTGTCTTATCGAGGTTTTCGGGGAACAGAAAATTAACGAACGAGGACGGCTTACAGAAGCTTTGTACAGTGATTAGTATCTTTCGAATCGTAGCAGTTCGAAGAAAAGCAAATTCAACTTTTAGAGATCAGTTATTTATTTGCAAACATAAATAATAATTTATTTATATATATATGTACAATATAATATAATATAGTTTAGAGTTGTAGAGGCAGCGGTGAGCAAAGTTTGACTTGTAGAGGTAAATTTTGATATGCAAATGATGGGCTTCTATGTGAGTTCTATTTATAGAAATAAAATAACGCGCTTAAACACGTGCCAGAGATAGAGAAAGTTTGTATCTCTGAGAATTGAGAAAATTGTAATCTGATGGAGATTATCGAGGTTCAGATATACCAAACTTACAAACAATGAGTAATTGGAAAAAAAAAGAAAAAAGGAAACAAGGTCACCATCCTTGTTTGCTTAAAATAGATAAGAAAAAATTCTTATCCGCTTTTATTTATCTAGATACTCAAGGTAACCGATTTAAAGTGATTCATCGGTGCAGTTTGCGCAAACGAAGGCATCTGGCTTCTGGGTCGATCCTTGGCCGTTTCACGATATTGTTGACACTCGTCGATGTTCGGGACAGATTTAAACACGAGATTAATATTCCGACACGTTCTTAACTTCCTCTCCATAGAACTCCCTTCTTCGTTCTCAGGTGTGACTTCCGTCTTACGCAAACAGGAAGAGCAATCGAGGGACAACGAGCTAGTGGCACGCTTTGTTATTTTTAGTCGTCGATTGATAGTATCGCGGTTTAAGCCGGGGCAAGGATCGATTCGCGCGATTAAACTGGCTCGCGAGATGAGACACCGATGGATTGCTCGATTGTTATTCAGCTGGCACGACCGCTGTCGATGCACCGGGACGCAACGTGCGTTGCCTATCCCGATGTAAAGACGAGTTTAGAGGCATAATTTTGAGCAACGACGTGGATCAGTGCCCGGCGGAAAGATGAAATATCCGCGGTTCATGTTTTATGGATACGGCAAACAATTATAAAACAGTAGGGTATAAATTTAAAAAAGTGCTGCGAGGAATTCGCGATGAGACAGCATCGAAACGGATACTTTGTTGCTACTGGTTTATGGCGACGATTTTGCGAGTTAACGGGGAACGATGATGCGATAGACGATATGTGATTCGATAGCTACACACACACACACGCGCATATATACGACTAACGATGCAGTATACAGCAATTTGCGACTCTGCCATAGTAGAACTCTGTTACTACGAATTCCATTTATACGAAAAAAACTTCATCGTTAACGACTGATTATCCAATATGTTTAGCCGAGCTGCTATTGTTTGAACAACTGCTCAGCGTTGCTTCAATTAGAATTAGACGAATGTTTAAAATATATATATTTATGATTCCCAGGAGATACGCGTGTATCCTTGTACTAAATATCCATTAGCATCTGTACAAGTTTTCGGAAACTCGAAAATACAATTATAATATGAAATCTCAGAATCTCGAAAAGTTTCGTATGAGACATTAGACAACGATAGATTCGTAAAAAATTTGTACGAGCGTTCAGATAGCTTTCGCGAGCCACTGTGTACCTAAATGCACGGCGAGGTCGGCTAGAGAGCAAGTACGATGAAAAAGGAGCGACGTGGAAAAAGAGCGTGGGCAGGAATTCCTCGATCGCGTTTCCAAAGGATCGCGAACGCTTGTTGCACAACTAACGCACACGATCGGCCAATAGAGAAAAGCCTCTCTGCGGTTGCAGTCCGCGGAGAGCACTCGAGCTCTCTCGAGCTCCCTCAAGGTGGTCTCGTCTAAATATAGCCGAGTGGAGCCCAGAATAACAGCACGTCGCGAGCCGGCAATGACCAAAGCCCAGCTCGTTCACCAAGCCAACTAAGAGAGCCAGCCAACGGCAGCCAGCAGGATAACCGACCAGGTCGGTCAGTTTTGTCTACCGGCCCTCGAACTCGTTCCTCCTTGTAACTTCGTAGAAGAGAGAAGAAAGGGCCACGGTACCACGCTGCCTTTAAAACAATGCTCTTCTACGACTCTTTCGAGTTAGTGTGCGCGTCCTCTTTGTTTGTTGGCCCCGTTGCCTCCAAGGGAATAGGGAACTGGTTCTCTCTTCTACGCCGGACCAGTTTCGTCCACCGGATCATCGATCACCGATCGACTTTTATGCAAAACTAGAGGACACAGTTTGCGTGACGTCGTTCGCGTCTTAAACCGAATTTACACCGTTTCAGTTCGCGGGAACACGTCATGGGCGGGTAAAAACGAGGATGAGAGCAGCGGTCGTTTTCGAGAGCGTCGTATTCTTTCAAAATGAAACAGTGTAAATTCCGCTTTAATTATTCACGTACGGTTGTAGCTGTGACTCCTCCCTGAACCCTTTCTGTTCAGATTATGTATTTAATAATTGATGCGCTGTTCGAGTTTTCTTGAATATTATTAACCCTTTGTACCTCGCGAATGTTAGACTATCTGACGTTGATAGGGGAGTATTGTGTTCGTTGAAAAGACGGGACAAGGAAGGCACAAATGCATAAATAAATTCATGAGCTTTTTCTTTTTTTAGACAAATTCTACGAGTTGAACGAGTTTTAAAGTTAAAAGGTTACTGAAGTTGCTGGTCGATATCGTAACAATATCTGGAACACAGTGAATTAATATTTCCACCAGCAATATTATAAATTTACATCAAAGTCAAATTAGTACCTTTCACCAAGTATATTCTGCTTAATAGGCATATGTTTAATAAAGTAAATAAACGAGTTTCTTTATTCTGTCTGTTGCAAATGTAATTGTGACTCGATAGTATTCCGTGAATGCAGGATTGTCAAGCTTTTGATTGGAAATTTGTATGATTGCTGTGCAACGGCATGAATCAACGACGGCAAGGATTAGTTTGATGAATCGTAAGATCGTCGATTGAATTGGTCAGGATTGAATCAACATCCCCTAATTCCACCAAGGTCAAGATTATATACTCAACAAAGGCAACACGCATTAAAAGAGATTTCTTTTAATCAAACACAGCAACATAGTAGCTGGAACGACGAACAATCGTAATTTTGTCATTCTGATGCGGCTCGACCAACATCCTCTCGTCATTGCCGAATCAATTTGTTTTTTTTTCTTTTTTTTTTCTTTCATTTCAATGTAATAACGATAAATGTCGCTATCATACGCGGCGTATAGTCATCTTCCGTTCGGCAAATTCACAAGCGACCGTCGTACATTCACATGTGTCGCGACGTCCGGTGTTCGAGAGGATAATCTTGGAAAGGATGGATGTTCCTTTTGGCTCTCGTTTTTTTCAAGTATTTTCCTCGACTTCGTCTAATTTGGCATTTCGAGTCGAAGTTCTGCGCAAAAAGCGCCGGCCAGCTTCACCATCGCACGCGGGATCGCGAATAAGAGAAAAAGGAACGATTCTGGCCAGGTGGGTAAATCGCTGACGATCTCGACTTCCTGGAATCGTGGGAGGACGAGCAGAGGACGCTGGAAAGAGAGAGTGCTCGATTTTGGCGCGCGCGATCGTGTCTATGCGGATCGATCGAGCGCTTGAAATTCTTTTTCAAGATACGAAGACAGAATTATCGAAGCACAAGATATAGATTTTATTAGCAATGTATAACGTAGATTATTTAACAAGACAGTTGCTATTTTTAAACTTCGCTCGTCCTCGTTCGTTTGCCGAATCCAATTTATTTATTAATGTCGCAGTGACAAATTGACGTAACGACAAAGGTTGGCGCAATAAAGAGATAAATAGTCGAATTTGATAATTCTTTCATCGAAAGTAGAAAGCAAGGTGTCTGTGTGGTCGGACGTAAAAGTGTGGTCGGACGTAAAAGTGTGCTCGTCGTTCGTACATAAATAACATACGTAAATCGGTGTTCAGACTATAGTTTCCTATATGTATCGAACAACTTGCACAAAAGGCGGATGAAGGTTAACAGACAGAATTAAGCTGTAAACGAAATTCTATTAAAATTACAATTGAAGCACCCGATACGCTACGGCAACGCCATATCGTAATAGAGAGAAAAATCGTATAATATGAAAAAGAAGTGGTCGATACTCGAGTTAGTCGATAACAACGAATAAACGAAGAAGGAACTTCCTGGTCCCGCCAACGATCATTTTTCGCTGGCAATCCCCAAGCAGTAAGATAGTTGTAAAGATTCACGGGGCAACGCTCCCCATAACCGCAAATCCCATGGTCGGCAGACTGTAACGAGGGAAAAGTGGCGATGGAGTTGCGGCGGTGGCGGTGATCGCGACTCATTCGATGCATGAATTTCGTAGTCTCTTTGGTTGTCGGTAGAGAAGCCTACTCGGTTGTTCGATCGAGTGTGGAACAAGAGGAAAAGAGCGAGCGTATAAGCAGAAAGATGGAAGAGGGGAAAAAAGAAACGAAACGGAGTAAAAGAAGGAGGACAAGGAGGTGGAAAAAACAACGGAAAGTGGATCGTGGCCTGGCGGTGGTCGCCACGGTTAAAGTAGAACTGACCCCCAGTTGTCACGTTTAATTTATATGTTAATGAGCGCATGTCACATTTCAACGGTACGGAGCAGCCGCCCCGTGCACTTCTCCGCTCGCGATCACCGAGAGAAGAGAGAAGAGAGTTGCCCCGTTCATTCCACTCTCCTCCTGCCCTCCTTCGTACCGCCTGCCACAGGTTTATATTTAACCGCGCGCCACACACCATGGCACCCGGCGCAGCCCACTTTGCCGCGTTACTCTCCTGCCTTCTACTCTCTTTCCATCTCTTCCATTCTTTCCTCTTTCTCTATCTCTTCAGCCACCTACTCCGTCTTTCCATACTCTACACCCTTTTCCATCGCTATCGATCGCTCTTCTCTCAATTGTTTTCTTTCCTCGATCCTTCACCTCCGTTGCTTCTCTTGTTGGCCTTTCAGCTTTCTAGCTTTCGTTCTTCCTTCTCGACTGTTTCATCTGTTTTCAGCACTTTCGACGACACTTTGTTTTCGCGGCCTTTGTTCTCTTGTTTAGCTCTGCCCAGTGTTCAAGGTTCCTTGCGTAATTTTCAAACTCGAAACGTTGGAATTCGTACGCGTGGTTCGTTGATCGTTGATAAAAAATTGTAATTGATAGAAAAGTGTCACCGACGGTGTATGATTTTTAAACGTTGCTGCCGGATCTAGAGATATCAGCTTCGTCCCTTAACACGTTGACTGTCATGCTGGTTACGTGGTGGAATTGCAACAATGCAAAACGCTAAATGCATCATGAAGCGCTTAAGCGATTGTATTGTTTTAACAAGGTATTTATACGTTATATGTACAGTAGCTAGGAAAAAGTATCTCTTCGTCAGGTTCTATATTTCAGTTTCATAGCATCAAATTTCACTTTATCGGTACATACCACTAACGATAGATGATACGAAATTTAATATATTTGCACCTAATTAATCAGCACGTAAATGCTCTAATAGATACAACGGTGTGCAAATACTTCTCTCGTATAGCAGCCACTATGTATCGCGCTAAAATAACGAAATTTATCCACAATCGACACGACAACTAACTACCTTTCTATACTTCATTTCACCTCTCTGCATACATAAACTCCAACACAGAATGCAACATTTCGGCCAAAACCTGCTAGAAACGTAAAAACAATACGAACTCCAACATCAACATTCGTTGTCCCAACTGGCTCGCATTAACTCGTAACGCAAACACTTGCCAGAGCGTATGCACTTGAACGGACGCTAAACACGATCGGGAAACCGTGTGGATTGCAGAAATGCTCGGACCACAAGGCGTCGAAGGTGAACACGTTCGCGAGGACCGAGCCACCGGACACGCAGGTGACGAAGTCGGTGATCGCGTTGTTGCTCCATTATGGCTGGAACAGATTCACTATCATCACGGAGAGTGCTTGGTCGACGGTGGCCAAGTCGCTGGAGGAACAGGCCATCAAGAATAATCTCACCGTCAATCATTACAAGACCGTGGAAGATCGACACACGTGTTGCGAGGAAAGGCTGCTTTGCTGTCAAGTCAGCGTATGGTTTCAACTCATACAGGAGACCAAAAATATGACCAGAAGTCAGTTAAAGTTTCGTTTACGTTCGATATTTCTCAGAAAGTCATCGAGACGACCGAAACGATGCGTTCGTCGAGAACCGCCTTCTCTATCGGCTTCTCGTTTCCGGTTCTGTTTGTCTTCGAATCGCGTGGCCTTCGTTTTTGAAACGGTTTTAGCGCGATTGTAACTTCCTCGGTTCGAAATAGAGACGGTTCCATAGTACAACTTCATCGGTCGTTGAATCGCGCGAGTTTGAGCGAGATTTTAGTGTTCCAGATACTGGAATTGACCCCGTCAACGAAAGAATACAAATTGATCTTTAACGCGTTCGAGTAAAGTCCAGTAGCGCGAGTTCGTTAGAAGACGGTAGAGACGAAGTTTTTCTTTCCTATCGCTAAACTTAACTACACTCGATATTATACTTAATATATAGAACGTAATACTAGGCTTAATCTTTAAAATTCTTTGGATGCCATTGGGGCTAGATCGCTTATAAAGCGAAAAACGACGCGTGTTATAGCGCAACAGCGATGATTGTACCTATATGGTGGTTGGAAAATTCTGTCGTCAGATTTTGCTTACCGGATAAAATTAACTGCTGTTGAAGATTCGATCAAAAATTTGCAGTGCAGGCAACTTTCACATTCTTCGTTAAGTAGATCGATAGTTGTATCTGTATAAAAAATCTTGACGAAGAAAAAATGTTTAATATTAAGAATCGATCGTTGAATCAATCGTAAAGGCATTGCGGAAGAATATTTGAATAATGAAAATAAAAATAGACGGATGTCGATGAAACGTGACAAAGTCGTTACGATGATACTTCAATTAATTCTACGAATTAATAGAAGTTTTAGTTGAAACAGTCGATTTCTTTTCTCTCGGAGAAAAAGAACAGAAACAACAGAATTTTCCGATCGCGCGAATACTTTCCTTTCGCGAGTATTTTCGTGTGTTTCCTTCGTGAGAACTGGTGCACGGTATATAGATCTATTTATTCCATGATCTCACCGATAATTGCGCGGCAAACGGAGCAGCCGTTTCCCGCCGGTAGGAAAATGAAGCGTGAAAGTCAGTTCCGTTCTGAAAATCGGTCGGTCGTCGTTGATGGAACGCTCCACGGAAGGCGGGAGCGCGTTTAACGGAAGGCGTAAATCTGTCGACAGTTTACATATTCCTGGGAACGGCGATGTCGCTGATAGACATGATGAACTCGATGCAGAATCAACGGCTGCTAGACAACGGGGAATACATGGTGATACACGTGGACATGATGACGTACTCACCGCGCGAGGCGCAAAAGTACTTATGGAGTAAGTACACACTATTAATATCACCAGACTGCGCATGTTTAAGTAATCTCATATTTTTACCATCCTATTTAAAGAAATGGAATCCAAGAATAGATCTGTTTTCATCCGTTAAATATTACAACGAATAGTAAATTTGAAGGATAATTTATGTATCTTGATATTTTAAATTTCCCGCTGATGCATAAACGTCCGCAGTCTAATAATCACGAACATCTTGCACAATAATTGACCAACTAGTCCACAAGCTACAGATTATAGGCTATAGGCGTCCGTTGCACGGTTTTACAATTTTGCAACTGCTTTGAATTTCATTTTTACATCTTGAGCTGTTAATAGTACTTGTACAAGAAAATGACTTAGATAGTTAGTTTAGTAATGATAAATTGTACGTAAGAATAAGTTCTTGTTACTGTTACGCGTGAAAATTTGTCAGCACCTCGATTTATAAAAATCGCGCAAGAAGGCCCATAGCAGGTCCATTCCGGTAACGAAACGATTCGTGAAATTCGATTGACCCGATTCTTCGGTCTCCTTGGCGATCCTCCGATGTTCCTTGACGAAACGTACCGCGTTCCTCGTTATCTCATCATTTCCGTATCTAATCCGAGATTAACTGAACGTCATGGGTCAGGCATGGCTCGCTCGTGACCCGGTTTCCAGCACGTGATCCGATTTTAATGGACGTTGCTCTAGAGTCGTCGGTCCCGTGTTGTTGCTCCGCTCTCGAAATCAGATATTTCCGTTTCCCTCGTACAAAAGAGGGTACAATACCACCGCACCTTTCTCATTTCGCCTCACACGCGATCGGTCTCTCGCAGAACCGGAACACTTCGACAATCTGCGGAATTGCCTGGAGCCGAAGGACTTCCTCAAGAGGGCACGATCCTTGATGGTGGTAGTATCTACGCCACCCACACGGAACTACGAAGAGTTCACGAAAAAGGTCCGAGAGTATAGCAGCAAGGAACCGTTCAACTTTGTCATCCCTGAATTGCTGAGAAAATACGAAAAGGTAACTTTCTTTATATCAAACGTACGCTTTTCGTCGAATGTTAAACCCTTGTCTAATAATTATGCTATGAGAGCTAATAAAAGCGTAAAGAATACAGAATCTAGGTTTACTAGTAATTACTTGAATTACTAGTAATGCATGATATTGAAACGTTAATTATTATTACGTATCACTACGAAATACAATTTCAATACAAATACAAATGTTAAATCGCAACTATGACACGGTAGATGTCGTATTATATTATACGAGGAGAGGCTAAAATTAAAATTCGTCTATCAATCTATAGAGTGATTTTCTGGTTTCAGTATGTGTCGATTCACGCCGCGTATCTTTACGATTCGGTGAAACTGTACGCGAGAGCCCTGGACCAGCTCCTGAGAGATCAACCAGATCACACCCTCGAGGAGATCGCCAGCAATGGCACTCAGATCATCGAGACGATTATCAGAAATCACACGTATCAGAGTAAGTATTCGTATAACTTGCACTGCAATTTACTAAACACGATCAAGTTTGAAGTGGCTCGATCTCTCGATAAGGCTAGATCTGATTAGAACGAGTGGGTGCAATCGATACATGTATCGTTACGTAGATTCCTTGCGCGATTTCAAGACAGTTAGAAACACTTGAGAATTATAGATCAGAGATATTAGATGTTAAAAAGGTCATTCTCGGTCCTGGATATTTACGAAAAAAATGTATAATCGTGTTCTGCGAAAACAGGTGTCAGCGGCGCGACGATCAAGTTCGATAAGTTCGGCGACTCGGAGGGAAACTTCTCGGTACTGGCCCTGAAAAAGGATCCGTTCCGTTTCAACAACTTCTCCTGCGATTTCCAAATGAAGCCTGTAGGCCAATTTCAACAGGGTGAAACTCTAGTGAGTGAGTTGTTTACAGCATTCGTGCAGCTCATATCCATTCACGGTTCTCGAATTACTCCTACGATCGTTCTAATCGGCAAAACTTAAAAGAAGTTTAAAATTATCAAAATATCAAGGGTATCGATCGTGTCCAGGTGTACAGGCCATCGGAAGCGATGGACTGGCCGGGTAAGAATAAGCCGGAAGCGGAACCTGGATGCGGTTTCCTCAACGAACACTGTCCCAAAGATGACACGCACCTGCGAAGCATCGTGATCGCTATATTCCTAGCTATTGCGTTGTTCTGCGCCACGGTGATCACTATGAGCTTGTATCGAAAATGGAAGATAGAACGGGAAATCGAGGGGCTGCTGTGGAAGATCGATCCGAGCGAGATACACGGATACCCTTTTCTTGACAACGTGATGTCCTCCCCTAGTAAGGTAAGATACCATTTACCGTTTTCTAACCCCTATATACTTTCGTAGCTACTTTACTTTATATATCTTTGCATATCATATATACTTTGAACTTTTTATTTTATTTTATTTTAATTAAACGCGTAAAAATTCTGCCAAAGAACGTACGTATCTTTATTTAAGTAAACGTTACAGGTAAAAATCGAACGCTATAACGACGACCGCTGGCGCGACAATAACACCTCGCGATCATTAACTATTAGCGGTCAATATACATATTTATTTATCTAACGATTTCTCGAATTTTTGCGCTATCTTCTATTGAATTGTCGTTGCAGTTAAGCTTAGTTAGTGCAATGTCCTACGAGTCAAGATGCGGGGGCCAGGTGTTTGCGTTAACCGGACGTTACCACGGGTTAGTAGTAAGGATGAAGGAGTTGAAGTTCTCAAAGAAGAAGGACATATCCAGGGAGATGATGAAGGAGATGCGTACCCTTCGCGAGATGAGGCATGGTAACCTAAACTCTTTTATCGGGGCGTGCGTCGAGCCAACGAGGATAATGTTAGTTACGGAATATTGCTCCAAAGGAAGTCTTTATGTACGTCACCTTAATACACGTGTAATCTGGTCTGCTGGTGTTTTCAACGAATGATCGCATTGCGTATGTGTTTCAGGATATTATCGAAAACGAAGATATCAAGTTAGACAATATGTTCGTCTCGTCATTAGTTCACGATCTCATTAAGGCAAGTCTATATACGGCAGATCAATGGTATGTATACCGATTGCGAAACTATTGTGAAAATATTGTTTGCTCCGTTTCAGGGTATGCTGTACATTCATGAGACATCTCCGCTAGTCTGTCATGGTAATCTGAAGTCATCCAATTGCGTGGTGACCTCGCGATGGATACTCCAAGTTTCCGATTTTGGCCTGTACAATATGCGGCACTACGCCGAATCCGACAGCATTGGTGAACATCAGTATTATCGAAGTACGAAAAGCAAAGAAGCAAAAGAAAAAAAAAGAAACAAAAGAAATATAACGATACTTTATTGTTCTATCGTCAATCGATTAGCGGGCTGAAAATCATAGTTGTGTAAGTCACGATTCGAGAATCTTTTAGGAAACGGACTGATCTACACCACTATGATTTTCTGTCCTTCGAATGATTTTTCTGACTCGATTTCTAATTGAAATATTTCTCTTACATAGACTTATTCTGGAAGGCACCTGAACTATTAAGGAATCCCAATGCTTCGATCATAGGTACAAAGGAAGGGGATATTTACGCGTTCGCGATTATATTATTCGAGCTGATCGGACGGAAGGGGCCGTACGGTGGCGTGAATCTAGAACCCAAAGGTAAATATCCGTGTGTAGCTAAAACTCCGTAAGCGTTGACGATTGTCATTCGTTAATCGGCATTTGCCAAAAGGTATAGCTGCAGAAATATAAATATGAACGTTAACAAATTGACAGAAATCATAGACCGAGTGAAAAGGTTCCCAGAAGATGGTGAACCGCCGTTTAGACCTAACATAGAGATACTGTCCGAGTCTGAAGCAGACTGTACTGATTATATAGTTAGTACGATTACCGACTGTTGGGCGGAAAGTCCAGAACTTAGGCCCGACTTCAAAATGATAAGGACACGGTTAAAGAAAATGAAAGCGGGAATGCATCGCAATATCATGGACCAAATGATGGACATGATGGAGAAGCATGCGAACAACCTCGAAGATCTAGTCAATGAACGTACACGCCTTCTTTTCGAGGAAAAGCAAAAAACAGAGGATTTACTTCATCGAATGTTGCCTGAGTAGGTTGAACTATATAAATTCTTTCGTTAAAAAGAAAAAAAAAGACTTTGCTATCTATATTAATGATACCACGTCTGTTTCTTACAGACCCGTTGCAAATCGCTTGACAAATGGAATCGGTGTGGAACCTGAAGCTTTTGACTTGGTTACTATATACTTCAGCGATATCGTTGGATTCACTGCAATGTCAGCGGAAAGCACGCCTTTCCAGGTATTTTTTTTCAATTAAACTAATCGTTAAGGAAACAAAATATATATCTTTGTATGGCTACTATACTATTATAATTCTTTCGTTTTTCAGGTCGTAAACTTCTTGAACGACGTGTACACTTTGTTTGACCGTATAATCAAAGGATATGATGTATATAAGGTGGAAACGATCGGCGATGCCTATATGGTGGTAAGTAAATTTTTTTTATAAATTCTATACATTTTTTTATTCTATATAATTCTATGATACATCGCTTCTGTCAGGTTTCTGGTTTGCCAATAAAAAATGGAAACAGACATGCCGGAGAAATTGCATCGATGTCCCTAGAACTACTTAACGCTGTGAAACATCACACCATAGCTCACAGGCCTCAAGACACTCTTAAATTACGCATTGGAATTCACACAGGTATCGTGCCTTGGGAAAAAATATCAAACGCAATAAAAATGACATAAATATACGTAACAAATATTACAGGTCCTGTAGTGGCTGGTGTTGTTGGTTTAACGATGCCTAGATATTGCTTATTCGGAGATACCGTAAATACAGCTTCACGTATGGAATCAAACGGCGAACCGTTGCGTATTCACATAAGCGAGCAGTGCAAAGATGCTTTGGATAAGATCGGTGGCTACGTAATCGAAGAACGTGGGTTGGTTCACATGAAAGGAAAGGGAGAAGTAAAAACTTATTGGCTCACTGGAGCCACTGAAAAGGCCATTCAAAAACGAGAGGTTTGTATAAAAATCAATATAACAAGATTGTTACATCAATGCCATATAATCTTGATTTTTATGTTAATTAGGTCGACGTCGGTGATCTTCCACCACTCTTCTGTAGACCAAGAAGAAGTCCGAAATTAAATTCTCGACAGGCTTCGTTGCTAGGTGGTCTAGGAGCTGGCAGTCGCAGACAGTCCAGCGTTCCAAGGCCAACGCCGGATGACTCCTTGTCTCAGTACGGAGGATCCAGTCCAGTCCCTAAATCTCTTAACTCTCGGAAATTGGACCGATTTCCTCTGTACTTGTCCGATAACATATCGAAGACGACGCTAGATAAGGTTGCGTTGCAAGAAGAAGAAAATCGGGCGGCTAACATTAAGATGGCACTCGATAATTTCTTTATCGACACGAGGCCGAAATTTAGAAAAAATGCAAGAGTTCTATCGACGATTGCCTCGTCGTCTTCTACGAGCGATTATCCGTTCCAAACGATAATACGGGAATCACGTTCGTTAGACCCTTTCCCATTGGAGCTCTATAATAAGAGGTTCGAATCGCCGAATTTCTCTTGGAAGGAACCGAAGAAAAGTTTTCGATCGCTAGAGAATTGTGAAAAGTGCACACGGACTAATTCGAAGACGAATATTTCTGAGAAAGTGTTGAATAACAACTATCCGAATGGTAATGTAATAATAGTGCCCCGTACGGACGAGTCGAAGAACGAAGCGGAGACACCATTACTAGGAGATGAGAGTGGTTGTATGGGAGAAATTATGCCTGTTAAACGTTGGCATTCTCTCGATCAAGTGGTATCCGTTCCTAGTACAGACAGTGTGCCTGATAAAAAATCTTCCGCAAGAAATTCGATCAGAAGCTGGTTGGTAAATCTATTCAGTAGCAATGGATTACGCAACAGTGATGTTTCCTTAAGAAGGGGTGTAATAACAGGTTACGATATACAGTCGGAACGTGAAAGTATAGTTTGATAGAAAATTGATTTTGTAGTCGAGAGAAAGAATGAAGGGAATTCGAACATGGAATCTTCTACTATAAAACGTATGAGTGCACAAAAACATTCTTACATTTATGAGTCATAAGCATGATGTATTGTTGCCATTTTTTTAGCGTATAGATATGTGGAATGTGTGGGTATAAAAGTTACCGACCGTGTATATTTTTAATACCTAGATATTTTATGACTTGTATTAAAGTACGCTTTATATTGGCGGCAAACACGTTTTTTTTTTTTTTTTTTACATAGTGCGAGATTTATCTGTTAAAATTTTTAATCCGAGAATATAATAAAACTAGAATGACTTTTATAAAAATGATTCTAACCAAAGTATACACAAGTACAGAAATCATGTAAAAGAGTCTGTCTCGACGTAGCACAAACGATTCCCATTCTAATCCAAACAGAAAGAAGAACGTGCATAGTTGAAAATGTACATTTACGCAAGTTCGAATACACTCGTTTCAAACATATGTATGTATGTATATATATGTATGTATGTACAATTTCGATACTTGTTCACTGAAGGAAAGCAAATTATACGTATGGCTGTGAAAAGTGAACTAGATTGTACCTAAGGTGCTTAGTAATATATCATCTTGTCAAATGTATATAAGTGAATAATAATATATAGATGTAAAAATAAAATGTAAATTAAAAGAAATATTATCTTCTGTAAGAGCTGATTAAAGATTCATCTTTTGAAATGTTGTATAACTCCAATTTTTAGTAGAAAAATACGTTTTTTCCTTTCTAACATATTTACTTCTCAAATGAAATATCGTATATATTCTTTTTATATAGCTTAAAAATTATATACATTTAATTACACTACATAACTTATAAATATATTGTACAATTAAACATTTTAATCGTGACCTGAAATGAACTTGGACATGAAGTCCTTTGGCTTTGGTTCATGAGTTGATTTCCAATAATTCATTAATGTTGCAGCTGGTTTCCATTGAGAGCAAGTTTCTTGAAGTTCCATTTGTCCCTAATATAATATAATTATTAATATATATGTTGCAGTATGTATGAAATAAACAAGATACATATTAGACTTACTTTAATAAGTAAGATATCGATCACTCTTATATCCTTTACGTTGGCATGACGTTCAAATTCTTCCCGTAACTTTTTTACACAATCTTCTTTTGACACTGGAAGATCGTAGTTTGACACTGTAAAGTAAATTAGTTATACATATATAAATATATAAATCTGACAATTTTGTAATGGAAATAATAACAGATTGTAAATTATTTTTAGTGAAGTTCAAATAAGCTATGACGAAAATTAATACATTCTATTTTATACAAAAAAAGAACAAATTTGAAGTACATAATATATCAATATGCTATTTTAAATAAATATTTAACCTAAATAGGTTAGGTAACAACACATCTTCATGATTTTCAAAAACATACAATGATTAAAGTACTTACAGATAAATGGAATTTGGCGGTACCATGTTTTATATAATGTTATTACTCTTCTACGAGCATCTACAGGACTTACTGACAAAATTGGTTTTGCTTCTTTTAAACCTACGGTTAAACGAGCAGCCATTTTTACACTTCACATACGTACTTATGTATGATGTTCTCTGTATTCAGATCACATATGATACCAACATTTCCGATTAATATTTCCTCGTTAATATTATATAATAACATCGTATAAGAACGTTGTATAATTCAAAATAAGAATAAGATATTTCTTTCTTATTAACAGTAATTCGTTTTTATATATTCCCATTTGAATCAATATCTTTATTGTTATTTCCCTTTAGATCATCAAAATCATGTCAGAAAGTTTATATTGCATAAAAATACGAAGATTAGGAATTTAGTTGCTCATATATTAAATGTGTACTGTTGAAAATGAATTTTAAATAAGGGAAGGGATAACAATTTTCTAGAAACTGTATAAGTTTGCGACACTGACAGTCGTTATATTTATATGGCGCAATCATTTTACCCGGTTACACGATTTTGCTTGCTTGTATCGTTGCATTAATCTGTCAATAAAAATTTTGTATTTATAATCGATAATAAATATAAAAAAAGTGTATCTAGTTCTATAGTGTTAATTCTTTATAATATTAATTGGAAGATATTATCTCTAAACAATTATAAGAAATCATATATCATTTTAAAATATACCTGTACTCCAAACTAGAGATAATTAATATATTTTTAAAAAGTAATTTATTATAATAAAAAATGGTAGTCAGGCAGTACCAAGAAGAATTAAAATACTTAGAAAAGATAACTGAAACATGCTGGAGGATAAAGAAGGGTTTTCAACCTAATATGAAGGTAATTTGTTAACCATATCTTATCTTCTCATGTGTATTAAATATTTCTTTATTCATAGGTTGAAGGTGTTTTTTATGTAAATAACACGTTAGAACGGTTAATGTTTGATGAGTTAAAAAATGCATGCAGACCAGGAGCAGTAGGTGGATTTCTCCCAGGTATGAAACAGATTGCCAATGTTGCTGCTCTTCCTGGTATAGTTTGGAGATCCGTTGGATTGCCTGATGTACATTCTGGATATGGTTTTGCAATTGGTAACATGGCAGCATTTGATATGAATGACCCAAAATCTATAGTATCACCTGGTGGAGTCGGATTTGACATAAATTGTGGAGTGCGTCTATTAAGAACTAACTTGTTCGAAGAGGATGTTTTGCCTGTAAAGGTATTATTTTCTATCAGTTATGTTTTAATGAAATTATATCATAGGGAAAAAATAAACCAGTAGTTGTTTTTAGGAACAACTTGCCCAAAGCATGTTTGATCACATTCCTGTCGGTGTTGGTTCAAAAGGAATCATACCTATGAATGCACGTGATTTAGAGGAAGCCTTAGAAATGGGAATGGATTGGTCTCTCAGAGAAGGTTATATCTGGGCAGAGGATAAAGAACATTGTGAAGAGTATGGTAGAATGCTTAATGCAGATTCTTCTAAGGTATCAATGAGGGCTAAGAAACGTGGACTTCCACAGGTAAGGTATTAGGAGAATTTATAGAAATAAATATTTAAGAATTCTGGATTACTACAACAATTTATTTTACAGCTAGGAACATTAGGTGCAGGGAACCACTATGCAGAGATTCAAGTAGTAGATCAAATTTACGACAAATGGGCAGCATGTAAAATGGGTATCGAAGAAAAGGGTCAGGTTTGTGTGATGATTCATTCTGGTAGCAGAGGATTTGGACACCAAGTTGCAACTGGTAATAAATACGTAATAAACCCATTTTCTGAAAGCAGTGTATATTAAATTTTTTATGTAGTACAGATGCACTTGTACAAATGGAAAAGGCCATGAAACGAGACAATATCGAAACTAACGATAGGCAGTTAGCTTGCGCTCATATAAAATCTCAAGAAGGTCAAGATTATCTAAAAGCTATGGCTGCAGCTGCCAATTTTGCGTGGGTCAATAGAAGCTCTATGACATTCCTCAGTCGACAAGCATTTGCCAAACAGTTCCGACAATCTCCCGATGATTTAGACATGCATGTTATATATGATGTCTCCCATAATATTGCAAAAATAGAAGAACATATGGTCGACGGAAAACAGAAAACCCTTCTAGTACATAGGAAGGTAAATGAAATGAAAGTAAATTGCTACTAACTATATTGAAGGATGTTTACATAATTACTATATTGTTCACAGGGATCTACAAGAGCATTTCCACCTCACCATCCTTTGATTCCTGTAGACTATCAATTAACAGGTCAACCTGTTTTAATTGGCGGTACTATGGGAACTTGTAGTTACGTTCTTACTGGAACTGATCAAGCTATGAAAGAAACATTTGGATCCACGTGTCATGGAGCAGTAAGTATTTCTGAACGTTTTTTATTTATAAAATTATCCAATGATACCTAAATTAAATCAAAATTGCCTTTAGGGTCGAGCTTTATCTAGAGCCAAGTCACGCAGAAACTTGGACTACACAGATGTACTAGAAAAATTAGAACGACAAGGAATATCGATTAGAGTCGCTTCGCCTAAATTAGTTATGGAAGAAGCACCAGAGTCTTACAAAAATGTAACAGATGTTGTAGATACGTGCCATGCTGCAGGTATTTCCCGGAAATGTATAAAATTAAGGCCAATTGCAGTTATCAAAGGATAATTAAACTACACGACGATCTTATGCGCAAATAAAGTTATAAATAAATATATTGAAAATGATTCTCAAACATATAGTTCAGTACCACGCTACAAGTGAACACACCGAACTACTTAACAACGCAAATGTTCTGATACTATAAGCATTTTCAAGACTAAAACATTAGATAACGTGTGTTTTTCTTTCATATTTTCATTTCAAATACTCTATGTTTTAATAAATTTCTAACGTTTAAAATTCAGTCACTTGTTATAAATATTCACACCAAATTGTTATTCTCAAATTGAATATTAATTATAATTAAATTATTGAGTTTAAAAATGATTGGAATCATTTAACAGTATTACGATCGTTAATATTACATCTATTTATTAAAAAACGTATGAACTGAGCTCATACGTACATATATATATATATATTAGGTATCGTACACTTTTTGTAAATTATGTATACTTAGTAGAAATATATAATTGGAATAAAAATGTATGGCGATTTTTGAGCAACTTGTTACTTACACGTTTCGATATATTCGTTTTCATCCATTTTCCGAACTGAATAGGTATTAAGGGATATGGTATAATGAACAAGATTATTTTAAAAATATTACATTAGCATTTTATTAGATAAAATGTACAGTTACCTACGCACGAAGTAAGAAAGCTATATTAGACTAATTCGTTCGACTTTACACGGGAATTAAATTCGCTGTATTATGCTTAACAAATCCTCCAGTGACTACAGGAAAAGAAGAGCAAAGGTACAGAAGACAAGAGAATACGTCGGAAGACAAAGTTCTATTGTGTAGATAATGGAAGCTAACCATCACCATAAATAGTAAACGTTTCTCTCTCGCACGCGCTCTGATCTAACTATCTATGTATATTTATGTATAACTTGATTCAGGGTACTCGTATGTAACAATGAACGTACAACATGCTCGGTATAAACCCCCGAGAGGAAGATAACGGAAGAGTCTAGTCACTGGAGGAGTCGTTGAAAGAAATACAAGACCGACCAACGAGAAAAAAAATGTAATGTGGTCTGTACTGCATTCCATTGAGAATTATAAAATTACGTTACAAAAAAATAATTATCCTAGAGTACTTATGATAGGTGATAATCAGGAGACGGTTCAGCTACGGACTCAGTAGTGAACAGTGGATTTGGGAACTCTGGTGGATGTGGCAGTGGTCCAGCAGTCTTTGGCTGGCGACGATACGCCATTAGCCAGCACGAAACAGCAATAGCTACAGCGACTAGTGCCAAGAGTGCTGTAATTACTAGTGCTATCACAAAGCCGACCGTAGAAACGCAAATGTCTTCCACTCTTTGAGCTGAGGTGACTGAAACAGGAAAAAAGGATTGTATTGTAATAATAAAGTATATTTTAATTCTCGTTCAGCGTTAAAGCGACAAAGTGAAAAGTCAACTGAAGAAGGAAAAGTATATGGACTTACTCTCAGCTGGATCTGCTGTAAACCTCTCTTCTCTCCTCTCCAGAGTGAATATCAAATTCGACTGGATCGTTATTTCTTCTCTAAGTTGTCCTTCAAAGCTGTCCGTGATGCTTAAAGACGTATCATTTGTTTCGGAACTCACGTCTCGACGGCGACGACCGAACGCGTTGTATCCTCGACAATTGACCTGAAAGAGTCATAATAATATTTAATATCTTAATTAAAACCTTAATATTCTAATTATTTACTTCGAAGTACTAGTAGAAGGATACTCACGGGTTGACAACGTCCAAAGCACACACGGATATTGCACTGGAATCGAATATTGTCACTGCTTGGGAATTTAAAAGCATTGAAGCTGGCCATTAATGTCTGAGTTTCAGGATCCTGCTCCCATTCTCCGAATATCGTCGGATCCGTCGCGCAACCGTTCTCATCTGTTACAATATACTCGTTCTCTAAATTGTCTTCCATCGTTTTAGCCACACAATTTCGGGCAAATCCACCATAAATAGCTAAAATGATAAAATTATCATATAATTATAAGAAATATAAGGTTCACGACTTTTTTTTCTTTAATTAAAAGCCATATACTTACTAGAAGGCTGAACTTCGACTTGCAACATCAAATTATCTCCAATTTCAGCAGAGTTTATTTCATTTCCGCTTTGAGTAACGATCTTCATCAGACAGACTGGCGGAGGACCAGTATTAGCAATGGTGCCAGCTGTAGTTAACATGGAAACATTGAAACCCAGGGTGACGTTTTGTTCTCCAGTTTGGTATATGCATTTGATATGGTATGCTTGAGTCTTGTATGTCATCAATTTCGGATGCTTTTGTATGACCAGTACGAAACTTGCTTGTCCCTGAAAATAATCATTTTGTACTATAATATTTTGAAACAAAGAATATAATAAAAATAATATATGCACTGGTAATACAATTAATAAATTGACATAAGAATAACTTACGTTTACATGAATCAGTCCGCAATTTCCAAACGCCACCTTGAATATCTCGGTTTTGTGCATAGTTTCTGCTGGAATGGAGACAACCCTCCTGCATTGCTCATCTTTGCTGTGACCTTTGACATATAGAACACCATCGAATTCCTGATCGTGAAGATGTATTTCGACTTGTACTCCATCCGACAAACAGCTAACAACCATCTCTGGTCTGGGGAAATCGGTTCGCCATCGGTTCTTGTCATCTAACAAGAGAAGATGTTATTAATAATTTGAATAACAAATATGACAACAATAGGAGTTTCTCGTAAGAACAATTGCTTACAGCATTGAGTATAAGCATTTCCAATATAACCATTGATGCATATGCAAATAGCTTGATGACGAGTTGCATTACAGAGTGCATAAAGACCACATAATTGAGTTGAACAAGGATCTTCACATGTTTGGCTGGTTTTATCGCAGAATCTGTTATCAGCACAGTCATCGTCGTGTTTGCACTCGATTATGTCAACTACAAACACGTTTCATCGATTAAACAAAATTTATGCAAGCAGGAATATTTATTAAAATATTATTTATTATATAACATTCTTTTCATACCCAATTTGCAATATCCATTCGCGTCCAGTCTGTATCCATGATGAATTGGACACACACAGCGACCATATTCATCGATGATCATACCGTTCTCCAAAGCACACACACAGTATCCTTCATCATTGATGATCATTCCAGATTGTTTTCTACACGGTATACAAACTTCCGTTTCATCCTTAGCTGATCCAGGTGGACATACACAATTGCCATACTCATCGAGAATTTGACCCTTTTCCACTGGACATACGTTGGCTGTAAGATAAAGTAGATTCATTTGAAAACTATTTTAGAAATTGTTCGATCATTTTTCGCTACAAGTCGTTTGACATAAAGCAAGAAATTACTTTTGTCACAGCGGACGACTGCGTTTCCTCTATATCCAGGAATGCATTCACAGATCATGGTTCTTACAGGAGACGTGTCGAGTACTTTACAATCCGCGTTTATTCCACAAGGTTCGATCTTCACACAAGGATTGATGCACTCGCCATTGAAGCAGGCGGTCTGAGATGGGCATTCGTTATCCGCCTTGCATTTCTCTGTCACTGAGTATTAAGGAACAACGATAAGAAAAAATAACAAAAAAGTAATACTCATAGTATTATAAAAATCGAAACACTCTTACGTTTAGTACATCCCATTTTAGTATCTCCGATGTAACCAGGAGGACAAGCACACTCGACCACATGGTTATAGACGTTGCAATCCATGTTTCCGGTGCAAGGATTTATCGCACAAGGATTCTCGCAGCGCTCGTTAATGCAAGCTTTGTTCGTGGGACAATCAGAGTTACTCTTGCAACCAAGAAGGACACAGGAAACTCTAGGATTGCCTCCATATCCTGGTGGACACTCGCAGATAGCTTTGTGATTGATACCATTGCACTGAGCGTCTTTTCCGCAGGTGGTGATTAACGGAGAACAGACTGGAACACAGTTGTGTTGGACACACGCGTGTGATCCACTGCAGTCACCATCTGTGCGGCATCCGGCGACTGAAAATTAAATTACATTGATTTTCAGACAAATTTGTCTTAAAAAGTTAAATTTTTATCAAATTTTTGAGATAAAACTTCTACTTAGGTTCCAATATTTAGGTTTCATTCATAAAAATGTGATTTTACATAAACATCCGCAGTCTATACGTATATAGAACATCTTCCTGTCTTTACTGCTTAATCTTTCCAAAATCGACATCTTTCGCCTCTGAGAAAAATGGTCAATAACAGAAGCACAGTCTTACCTTTAGTGCAAGCCAAGTCAGGATTTCCATCGTATCCCAGAACACAAGAGCAAATTGGTTTGTGATTTGAAACGCTACACTTCGCATTGGGGCCGCAGGCACAAGGATTCTTGCACACCGCGTTAACACAGGACTTTTCTGAAGGACAGTCGCTATCGTTAGTACATTCAATCTCCAAAATCGGTTTCGTGGGTCTACAAGTTCCGCTGCCGCTGCTCACGTATCCACTAGGACACACACAGACCATCGTTCGAACCGGCGACGTCGGAAGGACTTTGCATTCTGATGGATCGCTGCAAGGTTGCACGACAGTGCAAGGATTCTGGCATTTATTATCAAAGCAGGCCAACAAATTAGGACAATCACTGTCTTCTTTACACTCTGGTCTTTCTTCCGGTTTACAAGCGATGTAAGGATTGCCTGTGTGATGAGGTGGACAACGACAAATCGGTAGATGATTAAAGACTCTGCATTCGGCTCTAGACGAGCAAGGATTGCTATGAACGCAAGGATTGATGCACTGCATATTGATACAGGAATGGTCTCCAGGACAGTCGCCATTGCTGTAGCAACCGATTACTCTGCATCGATCCAAAGGATTTCCATGATAACCGTTACGGCATCGACAGTCGGCTTTATGATTGTTGGGGAAGCATTCTGCGTTTACTGCACAGTTATCGGAGATTAGGCAAGGATTCACGCAATTGTTGTTCACGCAACTCTTGTCTAGAGCACATTCGCTGTCGTGCGTGCACTCTACGGAATAGCAAGCGATGTCCGGGTTGCCTTGGTAGCCTTCTTCGCAAGAGCAGATCGGTTTATGGTTTCGCACGGTGCACGCAGCGTTGGTACCGCAGTTGCAAGGGTTCCTGCATTGTCTGTTGATGCAGGACTCTGTGTCGCTGCACTCGTCGTTCGTCGTGCAAGTGCCGATTATTCCTATTTGGACTGGAAAATAAAACATTTGTAGAAAAATGCAAAGTTAAACCAAGAAAGTTTGTGATTGTAACCTTGGAGTTACTTACTTGGTCTACAAACGCCGTCAACGTCAGTGGTCCAACCTTCGGGACACGTGCACGTCATGGTCCTCACGGGCACAGTGTCCAAAACGTTGCAACGTGCATTCTGCAGACATGGTTTGATCACTGGACAGGGGTCTATACACTTATTTTTAATGCACACCAATTTGTCAGCGCAGTCAATATCGATTCTACATTCTGGTTCGTCGAATGTTGTCGTGGGATGATGTGTACAGTAGGAATATGGATTTCCAACAGGAATATTCTCTGGGCAACGGCAGGTGGCCACGTGGTCCTGTACGTAGCAGATTGCGTTTTGAGCACACGGTGAATCTTCTAGACAAGGATTAACGCAGCGTCCGCTGTCGCAGGCTAAATTTCGAGGACAATCGTGATCAGCGCTGCACTCCACTCTTTCACAATGCACTTCCGGATTGCCTAGATAACCTGGACCGCAACGACAAATGGCTCGATGGTTTTGGCCGTAACATTCTGCGTTTATCGCACACTTGTTCTCCAGGATGCAAGGATTCACGCATTGGCCATTGTAGCACGTTGCTGCGCTGTTGCATTCACTGTCCGATTCACAGTCCACTGAAGAAAGAAAAGATTTTGTAAAGTTGCGAATCTCAGTTAATTGGATTATTTTCCTATAAATTTTATGGAATTTTGTGAAGTTGAGAAGCTTAATTAGATCGAATTATTTTTTCAGAATTTTGTTAACTTACATTTGAAGCAACCTAGTTGAGGATTTCCAGAATAACCAGGCGGACAGACACAGGATGGATAATGATCTACGACGTTGCATTTGGCGTTCGGACCACAATTACAAGGATTGATGCACAAGTTGTTTATACAGGCAGCGTTACCCGCGCAATCGCTGTTCGAAGTACATTCAGTTACAATTTCCGCTGTAAAATAAATAAATATACATCGTAAATCATTTGCGAACAGGGTGATATATCGATTTTGTTACTCGTATAGGCATATCAATTTTCTCAAGTTCGAAACACTTACGTGGAACGCAGTTGTTTCTTGGATCGCCAATGTAGTTGGCAGGACATCTACAGACTGGATTGTGATTGTTCGCGTGACATAGTGCATTTCTGCCGCATGGGTCCTCGACAACACAAGGATTCACGCAGAGAGAATTTATGCACCGTTTGTCGTCGGAGCACTCGCTGTTAGAGTAGCATTCTGGACGAACTGGTGGCTGTGGTATTGGAACTAGAATGGAAAAATCAACAATTTTCAGCATACGAATGTATAATATAATTTTGAACTATGAATTATTATATTTATTTATTATTTAGCTACCATATTTGATATTATAAAAATATTCAAAACTTACGTCTACCGCACTCGATGTAGGGGTTGCCAGTAAATCCAGGCGCGCAATGACAGATTCCAGTTGCCACACATTGGGCATTCACTCCACACTGAGTGGTCAGACAAGCCTCGATGCAAGTTCCACCCACACACTTGTCAGAATCGTTGCAGTCCTGATCTTGGTAGCACTGCAGGACTCCTAATGTTGAAAAAAAAATTCATATTGTAACAAAATGATGTACTTTCAAACGATACGTGTAAAACTACTAATAGTATAAGATTATTGACCGAAGAATATAATATGATTGTTTGAAGTAATGTTTACCGATTTTCTTGCATAGTCCATTTACGTCGGTGATAGTGTTTGCAGGGCAAGTGCAGATCATCGTACGAAGAGGCACCGTGTTCAGTACTTTGCATTCTTGTTCACCAGAGCACATGTTAGAGGATAAGCAAGGATCTTGGCATTTTGAGTTGATGCATGCGAAATATGCTGGACATTCGCTGTCTTCTTTGCACTCTGCTTCAATTGGCACACCTTGGAGAACAACAGAATTATTTTTAGTTTCGATTCTTCACCAAAGATGCTCTATAGTATGCTGTACGTTAACTACACCAAGGTCAACGTTTAATTAAAACAATGTTAACAACGTGAAAGGAAACTCAATTTACCACTGCACTCAACATATGGATTTCCAGTAGTTCCCAAAGGACAAGTGCACTTAGGCTGATGATCTCTCGCGACGCATTTCGCAGTATCCGCACAAGTATCGTCCTCGCAAACTGGTCGACAGACTCTGTTCAGCCTGTCGCAGGCTTCGTGATCTGCGCAATCCTCGTTGTAATGGCACACTGTGGAAATACAGGCGATTCTTGGGTCGCCTTGGGTACCTCGTGGACAGACGCATTGCGCCCTGTGAGAGACGGCGATACATTCTGCGCCACGACCGCACGCGATATCTCCGACCAGGCAAGGAGTAACACAAGTGTCGCGCAGACAGGTCTTGTCGTAAGGACAATCGCTATCTGACTTGCACTCGGCTAGAAAGAAAGAAAATTTTTCTATTATCTTCTAAAGTTGGTTCAAAGATATAGTTTAAAAAATGTTGGAGCGTAGAATTGCAAAGCTCAAAACTTTGAAGTATAAGGCGTGATGTAAATTGGACCAGCACGTTTTTGCTTTTGAAGATGTACTGGAAAATTTGAAACAGATGTCTCACGGTGAAATATATAAGAGAATTCGAGGTAGGGGGACGCAAAACTAACAAAAATAAATTTGACGTCAAATCAATCTATCTTACGTTTGAAACATTGCACTTGAGGATCTCCCGCGTAGTTCTGCTGGCAGTGACAGGTCGGATGATGATTGACAGTGATACATTCCGCGTTCAAACCACATTGCGTGCTGACACATGGACTCTGACATAGCTGGCTAATGCAAGCCTCGTTGGTCGCGCAATCTGCGTTCGTTGTACACTCCGGGAACGAGTCAGTGTCTAAAATAAAATTAAAAGGTTTGTTTAAGTCAGTCCTCCTTAAAAGCCAATACTCACTGTTTATCTTCTATTTCATGTTAATTTCAACTAATTACCTCTATAACAATTTACAAATGGATCGCCTGCGGTGCCACGCGAGCAATGACACTGTCGATAATGATTTTGGACAGAGCACTCTGCATTTGAAGCACATGGATTGATAATACACGGATTGATACATCTTTCATTCAGACAGGCCATGTTGGAGGAGCATTGGGCGTCGGATTTACAAATGGCTTCGATCTTCTTGTCCACTGGAGAAAAAGAACAAAATTAGATTAATTACACGTTAATACGCAACTGCTTCACAGATAGTAATCATAAATCAAATTCAAGCCGTGTTATTTTTTACGAAATATCCAAAATACTACCTTTTTTTTTTTTGACGAAGAGCGATTATTCTCTAAATCGTTCATTCTGAATTCTTCGTCATTTTATTACGCGATCGAAGAATTATTTGACACTTACCAGGAATACAAGCGACGGTCGCGTCTCCAGCAAAGTTTTGCAAGCATTCGCAAACCATAGTTCTCATTGGTAAAGTGTCTACGACGGTACACTTCGCCCCAGCGATGCAAGGTTTGGTTTCGACACACGGATCTTTACAAACGCCATTGAAACAACCCAGTTTGCTGGGACAGTCTCCATCTACTTGACACTGTGGCTGTGGTTCGATTGGTTCTAAAGCAAACCGACAAATTTTTCGTTTATCGATCCATTCCGAATAGAATTAAACACGGCGATAAAAGAGTTAAGAAAAGTAGGAATAGAGACATTCTAATTACCCATTAGACACGAGGTATATGGATTTCCCACGTAACCAGGAGGGCATCGACAAATAGGACGATGATTAATCACGAAACATTGCGCTGATGGTGGACAATCACAAGGATTTACGCATTTTGAATCGCGACAGGCTAAAGAGGATGGGCAGTCGTTGTCATTAACGCACTCTGGTCTCTCGCATATTTGGTACGGATTTCCTAAGTATCCGTCAGAACAGTAGCATCTTGGCCTATGGTATCCATCGGATCTGCAGAATGCATTCACACCGCACTGTGTCACGGAGCAGGCATCTATGCACTCGTTGTTGATGCAAGATTGAGTCAATGGACAATCGCTGTCACCGCGACAACCAACTGCAAAAATATAACAGGTATATTATACTGGAAATATTATTTCGTACTATTCTATATTATGTTTTCTTAATGGATGTATAGTACTAGTGATGGTATAACGTATAACAATATAGAGAGAAAATCGACTCGCGTGAAAAAATATTTAGAGAACGTACTTTCGCCGCAGTATTGTTGAGGATTGCCAGTGAAGCCTTCGTTGCAGACACAGACTGCTCGATGCATTTGTACGTGACAACGACTGTTGAAGCCACAGGAATCCAGTGTGCAAGGATCGACGCATTTTTGATTGTAACAAGTCTTGTCGTTCGGACATTCGGAGTTCTGAGTGCACTCTGCAGTTGGTTCTGCGAAAGTATATTGAAGATAAATGTTATAATTTCCTCCTTTTTCTTTTCACTAAGAATCTTAAGATCCTTTTGTAATCTGTTGATAATATTTCAAAAAATTACCTTCGATTGTTAGAACGGTGCACTGTATGCGAGCGTTGCCAGTGAATCCAGACGGACAGGAGCAGACAGGTTTATGGTTGACTGTCTGACACAGTGAATTAATGCCACAAGCACCGATGCAAGGGTCTCTGCATTTCTGGGCGAAACAAGCCCTGTCTCGTGGACAGTCGGAATTAATGACACATTCCGGATAACTGCATACTGCAACGCCGTTTCTGACTTGACATTCACCGTTATAGCTACACGGAGATGGATTACAAGGATCGGTTTCTGAAACAAATAAATCAATCATCATTCAATCAATTCGAAAATTATTTTCGTAAACAATTAACTCGTTTTATTGTTACGTTATCTCTATTATTCTTTCCTATTACTATTAAATCAATAAAAATTGACGAGCAATTAAAATAGAACAAGACGTTTTGAGAATCTCGAAATTACCAATTTTGGTGTAACATTCTTCGAATGGATTGCCGATCAACGGAGATGTACAACTGCAGAGGGGACTGTGATTGATAGCTTGACACGTAGCCTTGATACCACACACGTTTTGCGTGCAAGGATTTATGCATTTGTTGCCGATGCAAGCTTTGTCTCCTGGACAATCAGAGCTGATCACACACTCTGGATGACAGCCTGTGACACTCGAAGGAACTCCTTGAAGACCGGGCAAACACTTGCAGACTGCCGAGTCGCCGATCTTTTGGCAGATGGTGTTAGGTCCACATGGGGATGGTGAGCAAGGATCTCTTTCCTTTGGTACTGTAAGCAAAATAATTTTATGTATTCACAACGATTCGGACGATCTACGTTATTCTACTATCTGTCACGTCTCAACAAAGTCCAAGCTGCTTTATTAGTTTAATTGTTCAATAGTATTGTATTTTCGCAACTTTACACTATCCATGCTATCAACGAATTATTAATACATCCTAAATAATAATCGCTGCTAAAGAATTGTTAAGCTCAAAAAAAAAAAAGTAGAATATGCGTGTAAGAATAAAATACCTTGAGGAACAGCATGGCAGATGGTGAACGCGTCTCCGATAGTAGGTAAAGGACAGGAACAAATCGGAATATGATTGGACACAGTACAAATGGCTCCAACGCCACAAGTACCAGGACAAGGATCTTGACACTTGGTTCGAATACAAGCTTGGGATTTCGGACAGTCAGTGTTCACCAAACACTCTGGTTGACAGCCTTCATACGGATTTCCCCTGAAATCTGGCAGACACTCGCAATACGCAGTATTGTGTCTCTCGCGACAATATGCGTTAGTTCCACACGGTGAAGGACTGCACGGTCTCGAAGGTGTTGGTGGTTCAACAGGTGCTGCAATAAAATTTGGACACAAAGAAATTAATAAACCATTTAAAGTAATACGTCAGTTAGTACTTTACGAGAAAGAATTTGCGTGATCGTGAAAGAGAGTTATTTTACAAGAACATAGAACTGTACAAGAACGCGGATAGAAATGGCAAATGATTTAAACAAAGATCGTGGAAAGAATAAGAGAGAATGAAGAACGTGTATGAACAAAGCTTCGAGATCTTGATACAGGACTAATAATACCTGTGTATAGTCAACATGCAATTCTTTCTATATCGTACAATCTCTATATACACTATATACAAACTAAGTAAAATCCAATAAAATCATTAAAGACGATGAATAATACAGTAATAAGTATTCGTCAAAGGAACATAATTTAAGATATCTTAAATGAAAAGTCGCGAGATTTCGTCTCTCATTCTTGATCGCTCGATAAAGTTGCTCGATTCGATTATTTTTTATTCACGGGATTATTGCTTACTGCTGGCTACGGAACAAATAGCGAACGGGTTTCCGGTGTATCCCTCGGGACACACGCAACGGATGTAATGCAGGGTAACTTGGCAGAGAGCGTCAGTGCCGCAGAGTCCTGTACAAGGATCGGTACACTTCTGTCTAACGCAAGCTTGATTGCTGGGACACTCGCTGTTCACGAGACATTCTGGCCTACAATTGGGAGGAGAGCCTACAAATTCAGGCATACAGGCGCAGGAGGCTTTATTGTCTGGTGATACTGTGCATTGGGAGTTTGGTCCACACGGCGAGGGTTTGCATGGGTCCTGGCGGGGTTCTTCGTACTGCGGTTCTGTTCGTTGATAAAAATTTGTCCTCGGTTAACAATGGCTTTGATGGATCTTATAGGTGGAAACTTTTCATATAGAAATCGGTGCTGTATGGGATTTATTGTTGTATGCAATCTTAGGATTTATTCTTTATTTTAGAAATTGACTGGTTTTGTTTTAGAAAAAACTTTATAATAAGATCGATACTTGGTAACAGTAGTAATTGGTGACAGTAGAGTGCGAAGAGGAATAACTGAATCATCGATCATTGGAAATAGTAGCTTTTAAAGGGAAATAATTAAACAACAGATAATTGGAAGTAATAGTGTTTCTGTAGAAGATTTTAAAGACAGCACCGATCCAAATACACATTGATGGGTTACTTACTCATGGGGAAACAGCTGACGAATGGGTCACCGGAATACTGTGCGGGGCAACTGCAAATGGGATTATGGTTTCGTACGTTACACAACGCTCCTTGACCGCACACGTTTTCACACGGGTTCTGACAGCGTTCGTTCACGCAAGCTCTGCTCTGTTCGCAGTCAGAGTTCACCAAACATTCGGGTCTACAGCTGGGTGGAGTTCCAAAATATCCAGGGAGACAGGAACAAGAAGCTTGCTCGCCAAACTCGCGGCAAACGCTGTTGGGTCCACAGGGCGAAGGTTCGCAAGGTTTCACGCGTTCTATCGTAATGTGACACGTAAAATCATTTATTAATCAATGGTTCATGGCATTTCTCACTCTTTCCAGGATTTATTAAAATTAACTAACAGTTACTGGGATTTTCGTAGTTTCTTCAATGGGATATTTTTTAATTTTTCTCTCCAATTAATCAAAACTATTCAAGAGCTAATAAGATTCTTCAAACTTTTCTTTAGAACTAATTAATTTTGCACTCACTTCGAATAGGTCTGCAGAGGGTAAATGGATCTCCTTCGTGATTTTCAACACAACTACAAGTGGGAATATGGTTAACCACAACGCACTCAGCGTTCTGTCCACAGATTCCAGTGCAAGGGTCCACGCACTTATTGTTGGAGCAAGCTCTATCAAACGTGCAATCGGAATTCTGCACGCACTCTGGTCGACAACCTTGATACGGATCACCACGATATTCGCTTATGCAGCTGCACACACCATTTCGACATAGCGCGTTCGGACCGCAAGGCGATGGATTGCACGGGTCTGATGAGACTGGGGGTACAACTATATTTGTTGCAATAAAACCAATTAATTATTCATCGCACGAAAATCTGCAGCTACTTTCATCTTACTAAATACAACATTACTCGTGAAAATATTCGAACACTCATAGTGGACAGATACTTTTGTGAGCCACTGTACATGGAATAATCAATAATAATTCTTACATGTGGGCGTTAGGCGGCAACTGGTGAAGGGATCTCCCGTGTAATCTGTAGGACAAGTGCAAACAGGTGTATGATTGATCACATTGCAATATGCGTTCGTTCCACAGGATCCTGGACACGGGTCTCTACACTTTTCTCTGATGCAAGCCTTGTCACTGGTACAGTCTGAATTAATCGAACATTCTGGTCGACAGTTGGGGGCTGAACCAACGTAATTGGGTAAACAGGAGCAGGATGGAATGCCTCCTATGTCTTGACATTGAGAGAATGGGCCGCAGGGCGATGGAACGCATGGGTTTACAGGTACAGGCGGACTTGGTGCTAAAACACGGAGCGTAAATTCAAGAATTCGGTCATAATTTAACGAATATAATCTCGCAGCATTATTCTCAGCCACTTACTGGTCACATCGAAACACTTTACAAATGGATCTCCCGTCTGACGAGGATCGCAGCTACAAATGGGACTGTGATGGAAAACCTCGCATCTCGCGCTTATCCCACAAACTCCAGGGCAAGGGTCAACGCATTTCTGATTCACGCAAGCTCTGTTGCTAGCACATTCTGTACTAACAACACACTCGGGTCTACATCCTGGTGGTGTGCCTTTGAAATCGGGAAGGCAAGAACAAGTGGCTTGGCCATTCACATCGGCGCACTTACTGTTTGGTCCACAGGGTGAAGGTTCGCAGGGATTCGTCAGACTCGTCACAGCTATTGATATTGTCGTATTACGATATCATTATCAAATTATATTTTATATAAATGGAGAATATTTTTTAAAATCTACGGTTGGAAAAACTCACGGGGTTGTTTAAGTATGCTGCAAGCTGTAAATGGATCACCAGTGTAACCTGAGCTACAACTGCAAATTGGAATGTGATTCACCACTTGACAATCGGCGTTAAAGCCACAGGTTCCTGGACAGGGGTCTTGACACTTGTTCCTTATACAGGCGCGGTTAGATGGACAGTCGGCATTGATAATACACTCTGGCCTACAATTTTCGTATGGGTTTCCATAGAAGTCTGGTAAGCAGGTGCACCGAGCTGTACCGTACGATTCGCGACAAATGGCGTTCGGGCCACAGGGAGATGGTTGACAGGGGTTGAGTTTTTGTGGTCTATCTTCGACTATAGGTGGAATAAAGAAGACGTGACATTAATTCTTTTTAAATGTACTTAAAAATGGATGATTAAGGAAGAGAAGATCTTACTTGGTTGGGGTGTACATTGTACGAACGGATTTCCAGTGAAATTGCTTGCACAAGTGCACATAGGGGTGTGACTAATCGTCCTGCATTCTGTGTTCCTGCCACAGGAGCCAGGGCAAGGATCCGCGCATTTCTGATTGATGCAAGCCTGCTGCGCTGAACATTCTGTATTACTCAGACATTCGGGCTTGCAATATGGTGGGACTCCTACGAATTCAGGAAGACAAGAACACGAGGGTGCGTTGTTGGTGACTTGGCATCGAGCGTTTGGACCGCAAGGCGATGGCTGACAAGGATTTATTGGGGTATCTGGCTCTTTTACTAAAAGAAAATACCAATCTTAGCAGGACCATCCTTCGGTACAAAAATATCTAGTAAGTCGTGTAATCTCGTAGTAGTAAGTAGTAAGATGGATCCGGAAGTAAAATAATTAAATTGATAAATATTTTTCAGATTTCAAATTTGCAAAATTCCAAATTTTCAAGAAAAAGGCGGAACAGAGATATATTTTTGACAAGAAATCTTTGGAGTGATAAACGAGCCTTACTTTGTGGGACACACTGAACAAATGGATCTCCGGTATACTGCTCGAAGCAGCTACACACAGGATTATGATTGATCACGGAACACTGAGCAGACAATCCACAAGCACCGAGACAAGGGTCGATGCATTTTTGGTTACTGCAAGCTCTGTTTCGAGGACAATCTGTGCTAACAATACACTCCGCTCTACAGAATGGTGGCGATCCTTTGAATCCAGTAACGCAGCTGCAGACAGCTTGACCGTTGGAAGGACGACAATGGCTGTTCGAACCGCAGGGTGATGGGTTGCATAGATCGACTGCGGTAGTTTCTGTCATACCATAAATTACAAAATATTAATAATAAGCCTGTTTCAACTGCTGCTGGGCAATCTAAGTGTCTCTCAGACTACAAAGGAAAAAAGTATAAAAAGTAATATTATATTAAGTTCTAACGTATATTCGTCCTGTTTTCTTTTTTTTTCATAAATAAGAAAACAGTATGAATTTACGTTACAACCCACTATTGTACAAAATATACAACGTGATACCGCGCGTAATTAAAACAGATTCGTTTAAATAAAATTCACAGGCTACGTATCATACACGGTGGAAGTGAAAATAATTTCAGGGAAATGAAACAAAAGATGAGTCAGGGGACCAACCTTGAATAGGATTACACGAAACGAAAGCATTGCCTGTCATGTTCCTAGGACAGCTGCACATAGGTAGATGATTGACCACGTTGCACTCTGCGTTTACTCCACAGGTTCCTACACAGGGATTTCTGCATTTGTGCAGTAGGCAGGCTTCGTTTCGGGAACAGTCGGTGTTGATAACACATTCAGGACGGCAAATGGTGTATGGGTCGCCCAGATAACCAGGCACGCAAGTGCACACGCCATTATTGCATTGTGCGTTTGGTCCACACGGTGATGGGTTGCATGGGTCTGTTGGGGCTTCTGAGACTGAAACAAGTGATTCAATGTACTCCTCCCGGTCTATCACTTACATACTAACCCTATGAGGGAACAGAAGAAAAGAAAAAAGAAATGTTGAATGATTATCTGAATTCTTACTGATTGGCGGAGGAGTTGGTGAACAGCTGATGAAAGGATCGCCCGTGTATCCTTCAGGACAAGTGCAAGCTGGCGTATGATTGACAACTGTACAGCGTGCGTTCACGCCACAAGATCCTGGACAGGGATCTCTACACTTCTCTCTAATGCAAGCTCTGTCTGCTGTGCAATCTGAATTGATGGAACATTGCGGTCGACAATTTGGTGGCACTCCAATGTAGTTGTTTATGCAAGTGCAGACTGGAGTTTCTCCAACGGCCTTGCACATGGCGTTTGAACCACAGGGGGATGGGGTGCACGGATCCTTAGGGTACGGCTCTTCCGGTTTTGGCACTATAGCGTAAATATCGTTGGAATGCGAGATATTGATAGGGAACACTTCTTAATTGATAATGGAATCGCGTAAATTTTCTTATACGGATTCAGGGAGTACAGCGTGAAGCTCAGAAAAATATTTGAAAAATGTTATTGTTGATTATAATTGATTTACGAAGATTGTATAACAAGATTTCTTTCAAACTTACTTGGAGCAGGGAAACAGTAAACAAACGGATCTCCCGTCAAACCGCTTCCACAGCTGCAAATCGGACTGTGGTGCACAACCTTGCACTGTGCGTTACGGCCACAAGTACCAGGACAAGGATCTCTACACTTCTGGTTAATACACGCGAGATTCGAGTTACATTCCGAATTCACGACACACTCTGGTCTACAGTTCGGTGGGGTTCCTACATATTGAGGCTGACACGAGCACACTGCCTGACCATTTACTTTCTGGCACTGGCTATTTGGACCACAAGGGGATGGTTGGCATACGTCTCGCTCGTCTTCGTCAACTGTGAAGTATATAACATGGAATTTCTATCTCGAAGCAAGAATAGAAGCAGCGAAGTGAAACTGAAGATCACAGGAGAGAGATCCGACCAGATACTTTTGTTGATATTTTTATTTTAATGTCTCTTTATGACTAAAATGGAGTATTTTAAGAATTGAAAATAATTTAAAGATATAATCCTTTTAAAAATAACTGGGGGACTGGGGAAATCTTACGAAAAGTTGAAAGTACATCTATCAAGAATTTTGATACTCTGGCACGAAATATTTTTAAAATTATGGGGACAGTGTTCATCTTGAAAATCGATTAAAAGAACAATTTTTGCAACATAGAATTAACTGACAACGTATTAAATTAAAAAAAGATTCACTCTTGTAAAAAGTGAAAAATATAACATATCGTGTCTTTCCCTCTGTACTCTTCAATTATTCGTGTTAATTACTCACTTGTGGGAGCTTTGTATACGCAATTCACGTATGGATCGCCAGTGTACTGCGGGATACAGCTGCACACAGGTAGATTGTTTACTACTTGACAGTTGGTATTGGAGCCACAAGAACCAGGGCAAGGATTTTGACATTTGGATCTGATACAAGCTAAATGAGAGGGACAGTCTGACGATCGAGTGCATTCTGGTCGACATCCTTCGTAAGGATTGCCGATGTACTCGGGCAAACAGGTACAGGAACTAAGATCATTCTGTTCGCGACAAATGGCGTTTGCTCCGCACGGAGAGGGTTGACAGGGTCTAGGTGCGACTGTTATCTCCGCTAAAAGAAGTTAAGGACGAATTTAATTGGATTATTAAGTCGATGAATAATTCGATTATTTCTTATTATTGACACTTTAACGATGGGGTATATTGTTGAAATTTCTATTTTCTTCAGGTTTTCAAGAAATATTCAGTAAAATGTTCTGCAAGATAATGTACGTTTTTTTGGAAATTCGAATTATCTGATTTTTTAAGCATTTAAACTTCATTATTTCTGGTAAAAAGAATGATTTTTTCTTCAAGAGAAATTCTACGCTACTACACTAATTTATCAAAGTTACCAATCATAACAAAGTCACGTCAATAAGGTGTCAATAAATGTCCTATTTTATGAAACATCGATCATGACACTTACGTTGTCTGGCAATGCACTGAACGAACGGATCTCCTGTGAAGTCCTTCGAGCAAATGCACGATGGAACATGATTCACAACGTGACATTCCGCGTTCGAACCACAAGAACCGGCGCAAGGATCTCTGCATTTACGCTCGATACACGCCAAGTGACTACCGCATTCGCTATTACTGATACACTCTGGTTTGCAGTTTGGCGGAACACCGATAAATTCTGGTTTACAAGAACACGAGGGAGAATTATTAACCACTTGACAAACTGCGTTTGGACCGCACGGTGATGGTTGACACGGGCTGGTTGGTTGCACTGGTTCTTCAGCTTTTCAGAAAACCCACAAATTAAATTTCCGTTACCTTCGCAATGAGATGTCATCTCTAAATTAAATAATCATAAAAGACACCTACGTTTAGGTAAACAACGCACGAAGGGATCGCCAGTGAATACCGAAGGACAGCTGCAAATAGGATTATGATTGACGACCTGACACCTAGCTGACACTCCACAGGATCCAGGACACGGGTCTCTACACTTGAGATTCACGCAAGCTTCGTTCAATGGACAGTCACTGTTAACTATACATTCAGGTCGACAAGCTGGTGGGTTTCCTATGTAACCAGGGGCACACGAACACACTGCCTGTCCACTGATGTCCTGACACCTACTATTAGGACCACAGGGTGACGGGTTGCAAGGTTGTACTATCTCTGGGTCTGCAAAACAAAGGGTTGGATTTTTAAGGCAAAATATAATTTTCCCTAGTTAGATAACTATTTCATAACACTGTGCGTCAGCGAATGTCTAAGTTGACAAAGGCCTCGATTCAACGATTTCGAGGATGTTCGACACATTTCAGCTTTTCTCTCCACTAATCTTATCACAAATCACATACAGGTTCAATGTTATTGATCGTTGTCGTGATGTAATAATTTACCTTTCACTGGGAAACATGCTGTGAACGCGTTTCCTGACATGCCATCGGGGCAACTGCACATGGGAGTATGATTTATCACCACGCATTCGGCATTCTGTCCGCAGACACCGGTACAAGGATCGAAACACTTGTTACGATTGCAAGCTCTGTCTAGAGGACAGTCTGGGTTCTGGACACACTCCGGACGACATCCGTAATATGGATCACCATGGTATTCTGGTAGACAAGTGCATATACCATCGCGACACAGTGCGTTAGATCCACACGGTGAGGGGTTGCAGGCATCTTGGGGCGCTGTTGGTGAAGCTAGTAGGAAAAATATCATTAAATTCTGTTCTAAAGGCTGAAACTATTAGCTACTGTTCTGAGAGATAAAATTGTGATGAGAAGTGTCATTAAATATCGTTCTGTATGTATCAGAAAAAATATTAAAAATACTGTTTCGAAGGGATGCGTTCGTATTATTGTTTTCATAAAGTTCTAAATTTTTATGATGCTTACGAGGAGATTCTAGGAAACAATTGACAAATGAATCGCCTGTGAATCCTTGGGGACAAGTGCACACAGCCATGTGATTCACTACTAAACATTCTGCCCCGGTACCACAGGAACCTGGACAAGGATCTGTACACTTTTGTCTGAGGCAAGCTCGGTTACTGGCACATTCTGAATCGATAGTACACTGCGGCCGACAGTTTGGTGGAGTTCCTATGTAATCGTCTATACAGGTACAGCTTGGTAGGTCCGCGTTTCCAACAACGCGACACACGGAGAACGGGCCACAGGGTGATGGCACGCAAGGGTTCACTGGTTCGGATACCGCTGAAGAAAAATATTACCATTCAGCTTTTCACTCGAGAACCCATCTTTATCTCTTTCATGCAACGTTGTACTTTAGTAAATGGTCGACAACTGGTTTTAAATTTCAGTGGATTAAAACGAACGGATTGGAATAGTTTTGCACGAAATTCAGCCCGAATTACTTACTTGGAACTTTGAAACATCTAACGAAGGGATCGCCGGTATATCCTACGTTGCAGCTACAGATCGGACTGTGATTAATGGCCTCGCATCTGGCATTGATACCACAAATTCCAGGACAAGGGTCGACGCATTTAAGGTTCTTGCAAGCACGGTTTGTTGTACACTCTGAGCTGACCGTACACTCTGGCCTACACATCGGTGGAGATCCCAAAAACGTAGGTGAACACGAACAGATAGCCTGTCCATTGAATACACGACACAGACTGTTCAGACCGCAGGGTGATGGATTACAAGGGTCAGCTGGTTCCGCTATAAGAACGTCCATGTTACAAAAGCGTAAAAACCTATGACTTTGACATTATTTTCATAAGTTGCACTGCTCGAAAATATCTAAATAGGAAAATTTCGGATAATGAAAATCCGCCTAACATAAACACTTACGTGGAGCTTGAATAAAGTTACATTGAACGAATGGATCTCCGGTATATCCATATTGACAGGTACATAATGGAACATGATTAACAACTTGACACATTGCATTGTATCCACAGAATCCTGGACAAGGGTTCTGACATTTTGATCTAACACAAGCTTGATCAGCCGAGCAATCGGAATTAACGATACACTCTGGCCGACAACCTTCATAAGGATTGCCAATATAATCAGTGATGCATTTACAGGATGCTGCGCCGTTTTGTTCGTTACACACTGCATTAGATCCACAAGGAGATGGTACACATGGGGTGAGTTTCTCTATTTCTTGGTCTTGGACAGCTACAAATTGTAAATTATTTCTCTTGTGAGAAATACTTATTCGTTTCGACGAGAGAATATTTTCTGAGAATATTTTATTCGTTTGTTACTATAATCGCTTAATGTGAGAGTCTTTTTACCTGGTTTTGGAGTACACTGTACAAATGGATCACCAACGAAACCCGAAGAGCAAACGCACATAGGCGTGTGGCTAATTATTCTGCATTCTGCATTGGCGCCACAGGAACCGGGACAAGGATCGCGACACTTTTGATTTATACACGCCAAATTTGTAGGACATTCGCTGTTACTAATGCATTCTGGCTTGCAATATGGCGGTGAACCGATAAATTCGGGTAAACAACTGCATGAAGGTGAATTTCCTGATATTTGGCACTGAGCATTGGGTCCGCATGGTGATGGCTGGCAAACGTTTATCGGTTCTGGTTGAACTGGTGCTAAAAATGTTATTCAGATATTAAAAATGAACCTCTTCAGGGGTGCTCAGACGTTCGTGATATTTGACAGACTCGGTGGAACATTGATACAAATGTATTTTGTTTTAAAAAGATAAAGGAATGTCACATTTATATAGAAAGTCTCGTTATGAATCAGCACAATTAGAAGTACAATATTAGTAACCTGTTCTGATATTTATTACAATATTTTATCTACTAGCGTTTTATTTAATTTGATACAGTAATATGTTCTAATATTTCTAGAGTTTAATTTTACCTGTAACTTTTTGGATTTAAAAATACATAGTCTTATTTGTATCATTTGTGCACCAAATCTCTCAGTTAAAAAGGGGAACTTACGAAGTGGAAGACACCTAATGAAAGGATCTCCCGTGAATCCTTCAGGACAGTGGCAAATAGGATTACGATTCGCGACAGTGCAACGAGCTCCCAAGCCACACGAGCCCACACAAGGATTTATGCACTTCTGATTACTACAACTCTCGTTTGGTGGGCAATCGGAGCTGACCACACATTCTGGGCGACAGTTTGGCGGGTTTCCTAAATAACCTGGTACGCAACTACATACTGCCTGGCCATTCTTCACTCGACATTGACTGTTAGATCCGCAAGGCGATGGATTGCACGGATTAGATGGAAGTTCGGCTGTCGAAATACGATTACTTGTAAAAACGTCTAGATTTAAATGCCTTCTTTAACTAAATAATTTGTTTAAGTAAATAAATGGTCTTGACTTATAAACTAAAGAAACAGAAAATTCTTTTCAACACGACAAAGTACCTATAGCTGGACGACAGAATGCAAAGGCGTTTCCTTCGAAACCAGGAGAACAACTGCACATTGGAACATGATTAACCACGTCGCAAATTGCATCAGGAGCACACGCACCAACGCAGGGATTCTCGCATTTATTTCTCACGCAAGCTTTGTTTCGGGGGCAGTCGTTATTAAGTACACATTCTGGTCGACAACCGATGGTGGAATCCCCATAGTAATCGGGCATGCAAGAACAGATTCCGTCGTTGCAAATAGCGTTAGGTCCACAGGGTGATGGATTACATAAATCCGTCTGTGTTGGTTCAGCTGCTATCAAGAATTTTGTATCAGCCATTTAAAAAATTCCAATCGAATCGGTAATAGAAGATAAAAAATCTTTCTGAATGAAAACTACTACTTACGAGGAGTGATTAGTTGATTGCATTGACTGAAAGGATCACCGGTATATCCAGCGATACAGGAACACATAGGAACGTGATTGAATACTGTACATTGAGCATTGAAACCGCAAGAACCTGGGCATGGGTCTCTGCATTTTTCTCCAATACAGGCTTTACTAGGTGAACAGTCAGAGTTTACTGTACACTCTGGACGACAATTTGGAGGGCTTCCAATGTAAGTGGGTAGACATTGACAGGATGGACCGCCATTGACTACACGACATTCTGAATTTGGACCACACGGGGAAGGCAAACAGGGCTGTGTAGCTTCGACTGCTGTAGGTGGTAGGGCTTCTGAAAGGGCAATTATGAAATAAGGAATCTATATATGTAACTGCAAGATAATTTAAATTAGTTTCCAAGTATCTTACGTGGAGCGGGGAAACATCTGATGAAAGGATCTCCGGTGTATGATTCTCTGCAAGCACAGATCGGACTGTGACTTTTGACCACGCAGGTGGCAAACGTACCACAAGAATTGGGGCATGGGTCCATGCACTTTTGGTTAACGCAAGCGCGATCTTGAGGACACTCTGAGTTTAGAACACACTCGGGGCGACACATTGGAGGCGTGCCCGTGTATTCTGGCAGACAAGAGCAAACAGCTTGACCATTTACTACGCGACATTGACTGTTAGGTCCACAAGATGAAGGGTTGCACGGATCTTTGTATTTCGTTTCATCTTCTACAAGATTTTAATTTAGAACCATGAGAAACATCTCGATGTTCTTCGAAATTTCTGTTGATAAAAATTTATGTAAAATGCAAGAAGGGATGAAAGTTTGTTCGTACCTATTTCGCGTATCAATGCGCAATGTTGGAAAGGATTTCCACTATAACCTTGAATACACGTGCATGCAGGACGATGGTTGATGACTTTGCATTCTGCATTTGTGCCGCATGTGCCGGGACAAGGATCCTGACACCTAGAGCGTATACAGCTCTGCGTGGATGGACAGTCAGTGTCAACGACGCATTCGGGGCGACATCCTTCGTAAGGGTTACCGACGTAATCGGCCAAACAGGTACAGGATCCTACACCGTTTTGTTCTTTGCATATCGCGTTGAAACCGCACGGTGATGGAGTGCACGGAGACTGACTGACAGGGACAGCTAAAAAATTTTTTAATGGTAAGAAGTAACCAATAAATACAATCAATGTTAAAGGTCCTGTCTGCACAAGATTCGACCACGAATAAATTTCAATAATCGGATCGATCGGAAATTAGAAATCGTAGTACTTCCAAGGAACATTTGGCAACTATAATTTAGAAGTTAAAAAACAAAAGAAGGAAATTTTTAATTCTTACGTGGATTGGGTGAACATTGAGTGAAAGGATCTCCAGTATAGTCGCTAGGGCAAACACACAGAGGAGTGTGACTGACAACACGACATTCAGCGTTTATCCCACAGGATCCAGGGCAAGGGTCTCTGCACTTTTGATTCACGCAGGCCAACTGACTTGGACATTCGCTATTGCTGGCGCATTCAGGTCTGCAATTGGGTGGGCTGCCTATAAATTCCGATAAACACGAGCAAGAGGGAGCATCATTGACGACTCTGCATTCTGCATTGGGTCCACACGGAGAGGGTTCGCATGGGTTTTGCGGTACTGCGGGCTCGGGTGCTAAAATTACACATGTGGATTACGATTACTCGTCTCATACATATCGTTAGTGACAGTGTAAACATTGAGGGAACAAATCTTACGTCGTGGAACACACTGAACAAATGGATCGCCAGAAAGTTCAGGTGGACAGCTGCATATAGGATTGTGATTTACAACGTTGCAAGTAGCTCTGAATCCGCACGAACCGGGGCAAGGATTTACACACTTCTGATTATTACAAGCTTCTGTCAAGGGACAATCGGAGCTGACTGTACATTCTGGTCTACAAGAAGGTGGTGCTCCTAAATAGCCTGTTACACAGGAGCAGACAGGCTGACCATTAATCTCTCGACAAACACTGTTTGGTCCACACGGCGAGGGTGAACATGGGTTTCCTTCTACGGTATCTGTTATCATGGAAATATGGTATACATTTAGAGATGCTAATTTACGATAGTGTTCTTAATATTTCAATCGTCGATTTGTTAGCGGCCATTAAGAGACGTTTCGAAAACCCCCTGGTTTATGCCACGGCTGTGCATGCTGGTAGCGAATAATGTGACTTTTCTCAATCCAAAAAGACGTACACGTGTTCTCGACTCTTCTCAAAGTTACTTTTGAAATAGCACAGACGTGACAGTTATCGCTAATATCACGTAAAGTACGAAATAAAAATAAAAATTAAGTATTCAAACATTAACGTAACCGAAGATATTACGGCCACCTACTACCCGCAGACATAAATCAAGCGTTGAATAAAGAGTTTGTCGCGTTGTACCTTGTAGGATATTGCACTGAACAAACGCATTTCCAACCATTCCACTGGGACAACTGCACATGGGTACGTGATTATATACGCGACACTCTGCATTTAAGCCACATGTTCCAGGACAAGGGTCGACACACTTGTTTCTTATACAAGCTCGATTCAAAGGGCAATCCGTATTTAATACGCATTCTGGTCGGCATCCAACATAAGGATCACCCTGGTACTCTGGTAAACATGTACAGACTCCATTGTCGCAACGTGCATTAGGACCACAAGGCGACGATGCACAGGAATCGACAACATTTGGTTCAACTATGAAGGGAACAAATATGTTTCTCATTTTCTTCAAATATTTAAAAAACCTCATTTAATAATGTATTTTCAGCTTTCTTACTTGGTCTAATAGGAGCTGGATAGCAATTGCTGAAAGGATCTCCCGTGTATCCTTCGAAACAGGAGCATATTGGGATATGATTCAAGACCATACATTGAGCATTGGAACCACAAGAACCTGGGCAAGGATCTCTGCACTTTTCTCTCATGCAAGCTTGACTAGGGGAACAATCAGAGTTTACTGTACACTCTGGTCGACAGTTGGGAGGGCTTCCAATATAAGTTGGTAGACATTGACAAGATGGACCTCCGTTGACTATGTGACATTCTGAATTTGGACCACACGGAGAAGGCAAACAAGGTTGTGAAACTTGGACTGCTGTAGGAGGTGTAGCCTCTAAAAGGGTAATTAAGGAATGAACGGGATATTTAATTATAAAACAATATAAAGTAATTCGTCAATTTTCTAAATGTCCTTACGTGGCGTGGGGAAACATATGGTAAAAGGATCTCCGGTATATGATTCTCTGCACGCACAGATTGGACTATGGTTCCTGACTACACAAGTGGCGAATGTTCCGCAAGAGGCAGGACATGGATTAACACACTTCTGGTTAACGCACGCACGATCTTGTGGGCATTCTGAATTTAAAGTACACTCGGGACGGCACATGGGAGGTGTGCCAGTGAATTCAGCCAGGCAAGAGCAAACACCTTGCCCATTTACGATGCGACATTGACTGTTTGGTCCGCAAGGTGAAGGGTTGCACGGATCCTTATTTTGCGTTTCATCTTCTGCAAGATTTTAATGTTTGTTTTATATCGTGAAAAAAATATTTCTACTTATCTTCAGGAATAAAAAGAACCATGATCTTTTCTTTCCTCAAAGCTTGCACAGAATGCATAATATTTCTCGTCATGATACTTCATCAGAGAACGAAACGTTTGAATATTTATTCGTACCTATTTGTGGAATGGGGGTGCAGTATTGGAATGGATTTCCAGTGTAACCTTGAATGCACGTGCACGCAGGACGATGATTAATGACTCTGCATTCTGTGTTCGTGCCACAAGTACCAGGACAGGGATCTTGGCATTTGGAACGTATACAACTCAATGTGGATGGACAATCCGTGTCAATCACACATTCTGGACGACATCCTTCGTATGGATTGCCCATATAATCGGTTAAACAGGAGCATGAACCTACGCCGTTTTGTTCTCTGCATATCGCGTTGAAACCACACGGTGATGGGGTGCAAGGAGAAATATTGATGGGGACAGCTAAAACGTTTTAACATGTCATTTAATATCTTCGAGGGATAAAAATTTTTAATAACTGTAATTTAAAGAAAAAAAAATATTAGGAAAAGAAAATTCTTGGCCCTTACGTGGTCTAAGTGCACATTGGGTGAAAGGATCGCCAGTATAATCTTCAGGGCAGACACACATTGGAGTGTGACTGACAACACGACACTCCGCGTTTGCTCCGCAGGATCCAGGGCAAGGATCTCTGCATTTCTGATTGATGCAAGCCATCTGACTTGGACATTCGCTGTTGCTAGCACATTCTGGTCTACAATTGGGAGGAGTGCCTATAAATTCTAGCGAACAGGAACAGGAAGGAGCATCATTCACGACTTTACATTCTGAATTTGGACCACATGGAGAGGGTTCGCATGGATTTTGTGGCACTACGGGCACAGGTGCTAAAACAACAAGTATCAATTTTGTTTGCGTTACGCAAAAAGTTGTATAAACAGTAAAATTTGATTGAAGCAAATCTTACGTCGTGGGACACATTGGACAAATGGATCGCCAGTGAGATCAGCTGGACAGCTACATATAGGATTGTGATTGACAACATTGCAGGTGGCTCTAAATCCACAAGTACCAGGACAGGGATTTACACATTTTTGATTGTTACACGCTTCTGTTAGAGGACAGTCGGAACTGACTGTACATTCTGGTCTACAGGTAGGTGGAGAACCTAGATATCCTGGTACGCACGAGCAGACTGCTTGTTCATTGATCTGTCGACAGACACTATTAGGTCCACAAGGCGAAGGAGAGCAAGGGTTTTCCTTTTCGGTTTCTATGACATAAGATGATAAAGTTTCAGTGGAGTGTCCCATTGATAAGTAATTCAAATTAATTTTGCAAATAAAGTCAGTAATTTTTTTTCAACTAGTGTCTTTAGATTTATGGTAATTTTCAAACTTTTAGATTAAGTTATTTAAATATACAATACTAAAATTTATATTATGCCTTTTACGTAAGAAAGGACATTAGTTCTATTTATCATGCAATAATCGCCTATAACTCAACAATTCCGGTTAAAAGCGGCAGGAAAATTCGTCTAACTGTACCTTGTACAACATTGCATTGAACGAAGGCGTTTCCCACCATTCCACTAGGACAGCTGCACATGGGCACATGATTATACGTTTGACACTGTGCATTTACACCACATGTACCAGGGCAAGGATCAACACACTTGTTTCTTAGACAAGCCTTATTTTGAGGACAATCCCCATTTAGTACGCATTCTGGTCGACAACCAACATAAGGATCACCCTGATATTCTGGTAGACAAGTGCAGATTCCATCATTACAACGTGCGTTAGCGCCACAAGGCGATAATGCACAAGGATCGACAACAGTTGGTCCTGCTGCGGGAATAACAAACGTATTGCAAATACTTACAAATCATTCACATGAGATTCACAAACATGCGATATGAATTTTCTTTAAAATCCTTACTTGGACTAACGGGAGTTAGGTTGCAACCAGTAAAAGGATCACCCGTATATCCTTCAAAGCAGGAACATATAGGAACGTGATTAAGTACCATACATTGAGCATTCGAACCGCAAGAACCCGGGCAGGGGTCTGTGCACTTTTCTCTCACGCAAGCTTGACTAGGTGAACAGTCAGAATTCACTGTACATTCTGGTCGACAGTTTGGTGGACTTCCAACGTAACTTGGTCGACACTGACAAGATGGGCCCCCACTGACTACACGACATTCTGAATTTGGGCCACAAGGAGAAGGTAAACAAGGTTGTGAAGTATCAACTGCTGTAGGTGGTGAGGATTCTGAAAGGGCAATGCGAAAATGAGACATCTATTTAATTTTAGAACAATTGAAACTACATCCAGATATCTTACGTGGCATGGGGAAACATCTTGTGAAAGGATCTCCAGTATATAATGGTCTACAAGCACATATTGGACTGTGGTTCCTGATCACGCAAGTTGCGAAAGTGCCACACGATGCGGGACAAGGGTTCACGCATTTTTGGTTAACACATGCGCGATCTTGTGGACATTCTGAATTTAAAGTACACTCCGGATGGCACATAGGAGGCGCTCCCGTGAATTCTGGTAGACAGGAGCATACACCTTGGCCGTTTACTACGCGACATTGACTGTTGGGTCCGCAAGGTGAAGGACTGCACGGATCCTTATACTGCATCTCATCCTCTACAAGAGATTTTAATTTAAATTTTACATCACGAAACAAATGAATAAATTTCTGTTTTGATCAGTCTCAGATAAGACGTAAATCTTGGGTCATTGTTTTCGGATTGACGAAAATTATAATATATCGTACCTATTGCGGGCATTACGGAACAGTATTGGAAGGGATTTCCACTGTAACCCTGAATGCATGTGCACGCAGGCCTGTGATTGATCACCTTGCACTCCGCGTTTGTGCCGCAGGTACCAGGGCAGGGGTCTTGACATTTGGAACGTATACAGCTCAGTGTAGATGGACAATCAGTGTCAACGACACACTCAGGACGACACCCATCGTAGGGGTTGCCGATATAGTCAGCTAAACAGGAACAAGAACCTACTCCATTTTGCTCTTTGCATATAGCGTTAAAGCCACAAGGTGATGGACTACATGGCGAAAGATTCACGGGAACAGCTAAAATTATTAAAAGAAGCAACTTAGTGAACAGAAACTAACTGTCAAAAAGAAGAAAAGTTTTCGCGGGCCTTACATGGTATAGGAGTACATTGACTGAAGGGATCACCGGTATAGTCGTTGGAACAGGCACACATAGGGGTATGACTGACAACACGACATTCCGCGTTCGCGCCACATGATCCAGGACAAGGATCTCTGCATTTCTGATTGATACAAGCCAAATGAGTTGCACATTCGCTATTACTGGCACATTCAGGTCTGCAATTGGGAGGGGTGCCTATGAATTCAGATAAACAAGAGCAAGACGGAGCATCATTGACGACTCTGCATTCTGCATTGGGTCCACACGGAGATGGTTCGCATGGATTTTGCGGTACAGCAGGCTCGGGAGCTAAAAGTAAATTACCTTTATGTTTGTTAAAGCTTTCACTAGCAACTGGAATACTGAAGCAAGAAATCTTACGTCGTGGGACACATTGGACAAATGGATCGCCTGTAAGCTGAGGTGGGCAGCCACATATGGGATTATGATTGACGACGTTGCAAGTGGCTCTGAAGCCGCATGTTCCAGAACATGGGTTGACACATTTCTGGTTGCTACAAGCTTGTGTCAGAGGACAATCGGAACTGACTGTACACTCCGGTCTACAGGTAGGTGGTGCTCCTAAGAATCCTGCTACGCAGGAGCAAACAGGCTGACCATTGATCTCGCGACAGACGCTGTTTGGTCCACAAGGCGAAGGAGAGCATGGGTTACCCTTTACGGTATCTGTTATCATGATAATTTGGTAAATATTCTGAAAAGTGCTACAGTACCATGCAGCAAAGAAAATTAGGGGAATGGAAGAAGTATCTAAGATGTACCTTGAGCGACAGTGCACAGTACGAACGCATTGCCAACCATTCCACTTGGACAACTGCACATGGGCACATGATTGTATACGAGACACTCTGCATTTCGACCGCAAGTACCAGGACAAGGGTCGACGCATTTGTTTCTCAAACAAGCGCGGTTCTGGGCACAATCGGTATTCAGTACACACTCTGGTCGGCATCCAACATATGGATCACCCTGATAGTCTGTCAGGCATGTACATATTCCACTTTCGCAACGTGCATTGGGACCACAAGGGGTAGACGCGCAAGGATCAGCCACTGACGGTTCCGCTATTAGAAAAATTAATGTGTCTCACATATATTTCGGACGTTTAACAATTTCTACTGAATGTTATGTTTTCATCTTTCTTACTTGGTGTCGCGGGAGCAGGGTAGCAATTGCTAAAGGGATCCCCAGTGTATCCATTGAAACAGGAACATATAGGAACATGATTGAGCACCGTGCACTGGGCGTTGGAACCACAGGAGCCTGGACAAGGGTCCCTGCATTTTTCTCTCATGCAGGCTTGACTAGGTGAACAGTCAGAGTTTACTGTACATTCTGGTCGACAGTTTGGTGGACTTCCAATGTATGTGGATAGACATTGACAAGATGGACCACCGTTAACTACACGGCACTCCGAATTTGGACCACAAGGGGATGGCAAGCACGGTTGTGAAGGTTCGTCTATGGATGGTGGTAAGGCTTCTAAAAGGGCAATTACCAAATTAGAAATCATTCTAATTTTATATGAAGACGTATAAAAATTAATTTGAAATTTTCTAAAATGTCTTACGTGGGATGGGGAAACATCTAGTGAATGGATCTCCGGTATATGAATCTCTGCAGGCACAAATTGGACTATGGTTCCTGACAACGCAAGTGGCGAAAGTTCCACACGATGCGGGACAAGGGTTCACGCATTTTTGGTTAACGCACCCACGATCTTGTGGACATTCCGAATTTAAAGTACACTCTGGACGACACATGGGAGGTGTGCCAGTGAATTCTGCCAGGCAAGAGCATACACCTTGACCGTTCACTACGCGACATTGACTGTTGGGTCCGCAAGGTGAAGGACTGCACGGATCCTTATACTGCATCTCATCCTCTACAAGAGATTTTAATTTATATTTTACATCACGAAACAAATGAATAAATTTCTGTTTTGATCAGTCTCAGATAAGACGTAAATCTTGGGTCATTGTTTTCGGATTGACGAAAATTATAATATATCGTACCTATTGCGGGCATTACGGAACAGTATTGGAAGGGATTTCCACTGTAACCCTGAATGCATGTGCACGCAGGCCTGTGATTGATCACCTTGCACTCCGCGTTTGTGCCGCAGGTACCAGGGCAGGGGTCTTGACATTTGGAACGTATACAGCTCAGTGTAGATGGACAATCAGTGTCAACGACACACTCAGGACGACACCCATCGTAGGGGTTACCGATATAGTCAGCTAAACAGGAACAAGAACCTACTCCATTTTGCTCTTTGCATATAGCGTTAAAGCCACAAGGTGATGGACTACATGGCGAAAGATTCACGGGAACAGCTAAAATTTTTTAAGGAAGTAACTTAGTGAACAGAAACTAAGTGTTAAAAAGAAGAAAATGTTTTTGCGAGCCTTACGTGGTATAGTAGTACATTGAGTGAAGGGATCACCGGTATAGTCGTTGGAACAGGCACACATAGGGGTATGACTGACAACACGACATTCCGCGTTCGCGCCACATGATCCAGGACAAGGATCTCTGCATTTCTGATTGATACAAGCCAAATGAGTTGCACATTCGCTATTACTGGCACATTCGGGTCTGCAATTTGGTGGAGAGCCTATGAATTCAGATAAACAAGAGCAAGACGGAGCATCATTGACGACTCTGCATTCTGCATTGGGTCCACACGGAGATGGTTCGCATGGATTTTGCGGTACAGCAGGCTCGGGAGCTAAAAGTAAATTACCTTTATGATTGTTAAAGCTTTCACTAGCAACTGTAATGCTGAAGCAAGAAATCTTACGTCGTGGGACACATTGGACAAATGGATCGCCTGTAAGCTCAGGTGGGCAGCCACATATCGGATTATGATTGACGACGTTGCAAGTGGCTCTGAAGCCGCATGTTCCAGAGCATGGGTTGACACATTTCTGGTTGCTACAAGCTTGTGTCAGAGGACAATCGGAACTGACTGTACACTCCGGTCTACAGGTAGGTGGTGCTCCTAAGAATCCTGCTACGCAGGAGCAAACAGGCTGACCATTGATCTCTCGACACACGCTGTTGGGTCCACATGGCGAAGGAGAGCATGGGTTACCCTTTTCAATATCTGGTGTAATGAATAGTGGCAAAAATTTAGAGCAGTGCTACAGTAAGTATTTTGAATACAGTCGGTATAAATAATTCAGCTATCGATTAGTATTAATAATTCTTATATACATTTAACACGTTCGTAATATTCTGAATTGTAGACTCAATGAATGTGCACTCAATGAAGTTCTGTTTACACGTGATTTTCAGGCCATAGAGACCACTAATAACATTTGTATGATATCGAGGAGTCAAACTAAATAGTATAAAATTGAGTATCCTAACGTAAATGGCAGTATTATGGACAGCTAGTACCCAGCGATATCAATTAGGAATGGGGAACAAAGTTTCTAAATTGTACCTTGAGCGACAGTGCAGAGTACGAACGCATTTCCAACCATTCCACTTGGACAACTGCACATGGGCACATGATTGTATACGAGACACTCTGCATTTCGACCGCAAGTACCAGGACAAGGGTCGACGCATTTGTTTCTCAAACAAGCGCGATTCTGAGCACAATCGGTATTCAGTACACACTCTGGTCGGCATCCAACATATGGATCACCCTGATAGTCTGTCAGGCATGTACAGATTCCACTTTCGCAACGTGCATTGGGACCACAAGGGGATGATGCGCAAGGATCAGCCACTGACGGTTCCGCTATTAGAAAAATCAACATATCTCACATATATTTCGAACGTTTTACAATTTCTACTGAATGTTATGTTCTCATCTTTCTTACTTGGTGTCGCGGGAGCAGGGTAGCAATTGCTAAAGGGATCTCCAGTGTATCCATTGAAACAGGAACATATAGGAACGTGATTGAGCACCGTGCACTGGGCGTTGGAACCACAGGAGCCTGGACAAGGGTCCCTGCATTTTTCTCTCATGCAGGCTTGACTAGCAGAACAGTCAGAGTTTACTGTACATTCTGGTCGACAGTTTGGTGGACTTCCAATGTAAGTTGATAGACATTGACAAGAAGGACCTCCGTTAACTACACGGCACTCCGAATTTGGACCACAAGGGGATGGCAAGCACGGTTGTGAAGGTTCGACTGTGGATGGTGGTAAAGCTTCTAAAAGGGCAATTACCAAATTAGAAATCAATTTAATTTTATATGAGAAAGTATATAAATTAATTTGAAATTTTTCGAAATGTCTTACGTGGAATGGGGAAACATCTAGTGAATGGGTCCCCGGTATATGAGTCTCTACAGGCACAAATTGGACTATGGTTCCTGACGACGCAAGTGGCGAAAGTGCCACACGAAGCGGGACAAGGGTTCATGCATTTTTGGTTAACACATGCACGGTCTTGAGGACATTCTGAATTTAAAGTACACTCTGGGCGGCACATAGGAGGAGCTCCCGTAAATTCTGGCAGACAGGAGCATACACCTTGACCATTTACTACGCGACATTGACTGTTGGGCCCGCAAGGTGAAGGACTGCACGGATTCTTATACTGCATCTCATCCTCTAAAAGAGTTATTAATTCACATTTTACATCATGAAAGAAAGAAATAAATTTCTGCTTTGGTCAGCCTTAGATAAGACGTAAATCTTGGGTCATGCCCTTAGATTCAAGAAAATTGAAATAAATCGTACCTATTGCGGGCATTGCGGAGCAGTATTGGAAGGGATTTCCACTGTAACCCGGAATGCATGTGCACGCAGGCCTGTGATTGATCACCTTGCACTCTGCGTTAGTGCCGCAGGTACCAGGGCAGGGGTCTTGACATTTGGAACGTATACAGCTCAGTGTAGATGGACAATCAGTGTCAACGACACACTCAGGACGACACCCATCGTAGGGGTTACCGATATAGTCAGGTAAACAGGAACAAGAACCTACTCCATTTTGCTCTTTGCATATAGCGTTAAAGCCACAAGGTGATGGACTACATGGCGAAAGATTCACGGGAACAGCTAAAATTTTTTAAGGAAGTAACTTAGTGAACAGAAACTAAGTGTTAAAAAGAAGAAAATGTTTTTGCGAGCCTTACGTGGTATAGGAGTACATTGAGTGAAGGGATCACCGGTATAGTCGTTGGAACAGGCACACATAGGGGTATGACTGACAACACGACATTCCGCGTTCGCGCCACATGATCCAGGACAAGGATCTCTGCATTTCTGATTGATACAAGCCAAATGAGTTGCACATTCGCTATTACTGCCACATTCGGGCCGGCAATTGGGTGGGGTGCCTGTGAATTCCGATAAACAAGAGCAAGACGGAGCATCATTGACGACTCTGCATTCTGCATTGGGTCCACACGGAGAGGGTTCGCATGGATTTTGTGGCACAATGGGTTCGGGTGCTAAAATTACACGTGTCAGTTACTATTACGTTCCTTAAAAATATTCTCAATAAGTGAACAATGGAAGGAACAAATCTTACGTCGCGGAGCACATCGAATGAATGGATCGCCTGTAAGTTCAGGCGGACAGCTACATATGGGATTATGATTGACGACGGTGCAGGTGGCCCTGAACCCACATGTACCAGAGCATGGATTGACACATTTCTGGTTACTACAAGCTTGTGTCAAAGGACAATCGGAGCTGATTGTACACTCTGGTCTGCAGGTAGGTGGAGTTCCCAAAAATCCAGATACGCAGGAACAGACAGATTGCCCATTGATTTCTCGACAGACACTGTTTGGTCCACAAGGCGAAGGAGAGCAAGGCTTGCCCTTTACGGTATCTGTTATTATGGTAATATGGTAAATATTTTAAGAAATAACTAGTACTATTCTGTGACAGAAATTAAGGAAAGAGAAGAAGTTCCTAACATGTACCTTGAGCGACAGTGCACAGTACGAACGCATTGCCAACCATTCCACTTGGGCAACTGCACATGGGCACATGATTGTATACGAGACACTCTGCATTTCGACCGCAAGTACCAGGACAAGGATCGACGCATTTGTTCCTCAAACAAGCGCTATTCTGGGCACAATCTGTATTCAGTACACACTCTGGTCGGCATCCAACATATGGATCACCCTGATAGTCAGCCAAGCATGTACAAATGCCACTTTCGCACCGTGCATTAGGGCCACAAGGGGATGATGCACAAGGATCAACCACAGACGGTTCAGCTATAAGGAGAATAAAAGCGTCTCTCATATATTTCGAACGTTTTACAATTTCTACTGAATGTTATGTTCTCATCTTTCTTACTTGGTGTCGCGGGAGCAGGGTAGCAATTGCTAAAGGGATCTCCAGTGTATCCATTGAAGCAGGAACATATAGGAACGTGATTGAGCACCGTGCACTGAGCATTGTTACCACAGGAGCCTGGACAAGGGTCCCTGCATTTTTCTCTCATGCAGGCTTGACTAGGTGAACAGTCAGAGTTTACTGTACATTCTGGACGACAGTTTGGTGGGCTTCCAATGTATGTTGATAGACATTGACAAGATGGACCTCCGTTAACTACACGGCACTCCGAATTTGGACCACAAGGGGATGGCAAGCACGGTTGTGAAGGTTCGACTGTGGATGGTGGTAAGGCTTCTAAAAGGGCAATTACGAAATTAGAAATCAATCTAATTTTTGTATGAAAAAGTATATAAATTAATTTGAAATTTTTCGAAATGTCTTACGTGGAATGGGGAAACATCTAGTGAATGGATCTCCGGTATATGAGTCTCTGCAGGCACAAATTGGACTATGGTTCCTGACAACGCAAGTGGCGAAAGTGCCACACGAAGCGGGACAGGGGTTCATGCATTTTTGTTTAACACATGCACGATCCTGAGGACATTCCGAATTTAAAGTACACTCAGGACGACACATGGGAGGTGTGCCAGTGAATTCTGCCAGGCAAGAGCATACACCTTGACCATTTACTACGCGACATTGACTGTTGGGTCCGCAAGGTGAAGGACTGCACGGGTCCTTATACTGCATCTCATCCTCTACAAGAGATTTTAATTTATATTTTACATAACAAAAAACAAAAGAAAAACCAACGAATGTATGATTCGGCCCGCTATGAATAAGATATAAATTTTGGTTCACTGGCTTCGTATTGATAAAAATTAAAATATATCGTACCTATTGCGGGCATTACGGAGCAGTATTGGAAGGGATTTCCACTGTAACCAGGAATGCATGTGCACGCTGGCCGATGATTGATGACCTTACACTCTGAGTTTGCACCACAGGTGCCCGGACATGGGTCTTGACATTTGGAACGTATACAGCTCAGTGTAGATGGACAGTCAGTGTCAACGACACATTCAGGGCGGCATCCTTCATAAGGGTTGCCGATATAATCAGCAGCACAGGAACATGATCCGACACCGTTCTGTTCTTTGCATATAGCATTGAAACCACACGGTGATGGACTACATGGGGAGAGATTGACGGGAACAACTACAATGTTTTGAAGAAGCAATTTAGTGATCAGAAACGGATTGTTCAAAGCAAGAAAAGGATTTCGTAATCCTTACGTGGCATAGGTGTACACTGAGTGAAGGGGTCACCGGTATAGTCATTCAAACAGGCACACATAGGGGTGTGACTGACAACACGACATTCCGCGTTTGCCCCACAGGATCCAGGGCAAGGATCTCTGCACTTCTGATTGATGCAAGCCAATTGACTGGGGCATTCGCTATTGCTGCCACATTCGGGTCTACAATTTGGTGGGGTACCTATAAATTCCGATAAACAAGAGCAAGAGGGAGCATCATTAACGACTCTGCATTCTGCATTGGGTCCACACGGAGAGGGTTCGCAAGGGTTTTGTGGCACTACGGGCTCTGGTGCTAAAAAGACATGTACGAATTATGATTATCAGACTTATATTTCTAAATTTTGTTAAACGTTCAAATCATGAAGGACTAAATCTTACGTCGTGGAACACACTGAACAAATGGATCGCCAGAGAGTTCAGGTGGACAGCTGCATATCGGATTATGATTGACAACATTGCAAATGGCTCTGAACCCACATGTACCAGGGCAAGGATTGACACATTTCTGATTGGTGCAAGCCTGTGTCGGTGGACAATCGGAACTGACTGTACATTCTGGTCTGCAAGTTGGTGGTGCTCCTAAGTATCCTGCTACGCAAGAGCAGACAGGTTGTCCATTGATTTCTCGACAGATACTGTTTGGTCCACATGGCGAAGGAGAGCATGGGTTACCCTTTTCGGTATCTGGTGTAATGAAAAGTGGCAAAAATTTAGAGCAGTGCTACAGTAAGTATTTTCAATACAGTCGGTACAAATAATTCAGCTATCGGCTAGTGTCGATGCTTCATATATACATTTAACACGTTTGTAATATTCTGAGTTGTAAACTCTATGAACGTGCACTCAATGAAGTTCTTTTTGCACGTGCTTTTCAGGCAATAGGGACCATTAATAATATTTGTATGATATCGAGAAGTCAAACTAAATAGTATAAAATTGAGTATCCTAACGTAAATGGCAGTACTATGGACAGCTATTACCCAGCGATATGAGTTAGGAATGGGGGACAAAGTTTCTAAATTGTACCTTGAGCGACAGTGCACAGTACGAACGCATTTCCGACCATTCCACTTGGACAACTGCACATGGGCACATGATTGTATACGAGACACTCTGCATTTCGACCGCAAGTACCAGGGCAAGGATCGACGCATTTGTTTTTCAAACAAGCGCGATTCTGAGCACAATCGGTATTCAGTACACACTCTGGTCGGCATCCAACATATGGATCACCCTGATAGTCTGTCAAGCATGTACAGGTTCCGCTTTCACAACGTGCATTGGGGCCACAAGGTGATGATGCGCAAGGATCAACCACTGACGGTTCAGCTATTAGGAGAATAAACGTGTCTCATATGCGTGTCAAACCTTTCGCAGATTCTACTAAATATTACGTCTTCGGCATTCTTACTTGGTGTCATAGGAATTGGATAACAATTGCTGAAAGGATCTCCGGTGTATCCGTTAAAGCAGGAACATATAGGAACGTGATTGAGTACAGTGCACTGGGCGTTGGAACCACAAGAACCTGGACAAGGGTCCCTGCATTTTTCTCTCATGCAGGCTTGACTAGGGGAACAATCGGAGTTGACTGTACATTCTGGCCGACAGTTTGGTGGACTTCCAACGTAAGTTGACCGACACTGGCAAGATGGGCCACCATTGATCACACGACATTCAGAATTTGGACCACAAGGAGAGGGCAAACAAGGTTGCGAAACTTCAATTGCAGTAGGTGGTGCAGCTTCTAAAAGAGGAAATATGATATGAACAATCTGTCTGATTTTCCGGAAGTATAAATGCGTGTTTGGTATATCTCACGTGGAACGGGGAAACATCTAGTGAATGGATCTCCGGTATATGAGTCTCTGCAGGCACAAATTGGACTATGGTTTCTGACAACGCAAGTGGCATATGTTCCACATGAAGCAGGGCATGGATTAACACATTTCTGACTAACACAGGCACGATCCTGTGGGCATTCCGAATTTAAAGTACACTCGGGACGACACATGGGAGGTGTGCCAGTGAATTCAGCCAGGCAAGAGCAGACACCTTGTCCGTTTACTACGCGACACTGACTATTGGGTCCGCAGGGTGAAGGATTGCAGGGATCCTTATACTTCGTTTCGTCCTCTGTAAGAGATTGTGTTATATATTTTACATGATGGAAAGCACGAATAAATTTCTGCTTTGGTCAGATTGAAATAGAACACTATTCTTGGGCCATGGTCATGAGATGACAGAAAATCTGAATATGTCGTACCTATTGCGGGCATTACGGAGCAATATTGGAAGGGATTTCCACTGTAACCAGGAACGCATGTGCACGCAGGCCGGTGATTGATAACCTTGCATTCTGCATTAGTGCCACAGGTACCTGGACAGGGATCTTGACATTTGGAACGTATACAGCTTAATGTAGATGGACAGTCAGTGTCAACGACACATTCGGGGCGGCATCCTTCATAAGGATTGCCGATGTAATCAGCAGCACAGGAACATGATCCGACACCGTTCTGTTCTTTGCATATAGCATTGAAACCACACGGTGATGGACTACATGGGGAGAGATTGACGGGAACAACTACAATGTTTTGAAGAAGCAATTTAGTGATCAGAAACGGATTGTTCAAAGCAAGAAAAGGATTTTGTAAGCCTTACGTGGCGTAGGTGTACACTGAGTGAAGGGGTCACCGGTATAGTCGTTCAAACAGGCACACATAGGGGTATGACTGACCACACGACATTCCGCGTTTGCCCCGCAGGATCCAGGGCAAGGATCCCTGCACTTCTGATTGATGCAAGCCAACTGACTGGGACATTCGCTATTGCTGCCACATTCGGGTCTACAATTTGGTGGGGTACCTATGAACTGCGATAAACAAGAACAAGAGGGAGCATCATTGACGACTCTGCATTCTGCATTGGGTCCACACGGAGAGGGTTCGCATGGATTTTGCGGTACTGCGGGCTCTGGAGCTAAAAGTAAATTATCATTATGATTTTTAAAATTTTCACTAGTAACTGGGATACTGAAGCAAGAGATCTTACGTCGGGGGATACATTGGACGAACGGATCGCCTGTAAGTTCAGGTGGGCAGCCACATATGGGATTATGATTGACGACGTTGCAAATGGCTCTGAACCCACATGTGCCAGAGCATGGATTGACACATTTCTGGTTGCTACAAGCTTGTGTCAGGGAACAATCAGAGCTGACTGTACACTCTGGTCTACAGGTAGGTGGTGTTCCCAAAAATCCAGATACGCAGGAGCAGACAGGTTGTCCATTAATTTCTCGACAGACACTGTTTGGTCCGCAAGGCGAAGGAGAGCATGGGTTGCCCTTTACGGTATCTGGTATCATGGTAATATAGTAAATATTCTGAGAAATACTCAGTACTATCCTGCGGAGAAAGTTAGGAATAGAGAAGAAGTTTCTGGGATATACCTTGAGCGACAGTGCACAGTACGAACGCATTTCCAACCATTCCACTTGGGCAACTGCACATGGGCACATGATTGTATACGAAACACTCTGCGTTTCGCCCGCAAGTACCAGGGCAAGGGTCGACGCATTTGTTTCTCAAACAAGCGCGGTTCTGGGCACAATCGGTGTTCAGTACACACTCTGGTCGGCACCCAGCATATGGATCACCCTGATAGTCAGCCAAGCATGTACAAATGCCGCTTTCGCACCGTGCGTTAGGGCCACAAGGGGATGATGCGCAAGGATCAACCACTGACGGTTCCGCTATTAGGAGAATAAACGTGTCTCATATGCGTGTCAAACCTTTCACAGATTCTACTGAATATTACGTCTTCGGCTTTCTTACTTGGCGTCACAGGAATTGGATAACAATTGCTGAAAGGATCTCCGGTGTATCCGTTGAAGCAGGAACATATAGGAACGTGATTGAGTACTGTACACTGGGCGTTGGAACCACAAGAACCTGGGCAAGGGTCCCTGCATTTTTCTCTCATGCAGGCCTGACTTGGGGAACAATCGGAGTTGACCGTACATTCTGGCCGACAGTTTGGTGGACTTCCAACGTAAGTTGTCCGACACTGGCAAGATGGGCCACCATTGATAACACGACATTCAGAATTCGGACCACAAGGAGAGGGCAAACAAGGTTGCGAAACTTCAATTGCAGTAGGTGGTGTAGCTTCTAAAAGAGCAGACATGTTATGAGCAATCTGTCTAATTTTTGGACGGTTAAAATACGAGCTTCAAATATCTCACGTGGAATAGGGAAACATCTGGTAAATGGATCGCCGGTATATGAATCTCTGCAGGCACAAATTGGACTATGGTTTCTGACCACGCAAGTGGCGAATGTTCCACACGAAGCAGGGCATGGATTAACACATTTCTGGTTAACGCACGCACGATCTTGTGGACATTCCGAATTTAAAGTACACTCGGGACGACACATGGGAGGTGTGCCAGTGAATTCTGCCAAACAAGAGCAGACTCCTTGTCCGTTTACTACGCGACACTGACTGTTGGGTCCGCAAGGTGAAGGGTTGCACGGATCTTTGTATTTCGTGTCATCTTCTACAAAATTTTCATTTTTCAAGTGTTAGTTGTTCACCATGTTTGTAACACTAACGATGTTTGTTAAATATGTCGATTCGAATTTCTTTCATACCTATCTCCCGTATGAGAGTACAGAATTGGAAGGGATTTCCACTGTATCCTTGAATGCATGTACATGCAGGGCGGTGATTTATGACCTTACACTCTGCATTTGTACCACAAGTCCCTGGACAAGGATCTTGACATTTGGATCGTATACAGCTCAATGTGGATGCACAATCGGTATCAATGACACATTCTGGTCGACATCCTTCATAAGGATTACCAATGTAATCAGACAAGCAGGAACAAGATCCCACACCGTTTTGCTCTTTGCATATCGCATTGAAACCGCATGGTGATGGGGTGCACGGAGAAAGACTGACGGGAACGGCTAAAACGATTTTGGGAAATCAGAAAATTTGAGACTATAGATAAATAGAATTACTTATTATACCCCAAGGAAACAAATATTTCAATAGTAGTAATTTGAATATTCGAAAACTGGAAAAAGAATTATTCATCCTTACGTGGTCTTGGTGTACACTGCGTGAAGGGGTCACCAGTATAATCCTCGGGGCAAACACACATTGGAGTATGACTGACAACACGACACTCCGCGTTCGCCCCGCAGGATCCAGGACAAGGATCTCTGCATTTCTGATTGATGCAAGCAAACTGACTAGGACATTCACTATTACTGACACATTCCGGTCGACAATTGGGAGGTGCGCCTATAAATTCTGGAGAACAAGAACATGAGGGAGCATCGTTGACAACTCTACATTGAGAGTTGGGGCCGCACGGAGTAGGTTCGCATGGATTTTGTGGCACTACGGGTTCGGGTGCTAAAAATATGTGTATGAATTATTAATATGTTTGATAATAATTTTGTTCAAAGTTCATATACGAAGAAATAGATCTTACGTGGTGGAACACATTGAACAAACGGATCACCAGAGAGATCTGCTGGACAACTGCATATAGGATTATGATTTACAACGTTGCAAACAGCTCTGAATCCACATGAACCCGGACATGGATTTACACACTTCTGATTGGTACAAGCTTGTGTCAATGGACAATCAGTACTGACTGTGCACTCTGGTCTACAAGTTGGTGGTGCTCCTAAGTATCCTGCTACGCAGGAGCAGACAGGTTGTCCATTGATTTCTCGACAGATACTGTTTGGTCCACATGGCGAAGGAGAGCATGGATTTCTTTCTATGGTATCTATCATCATGGCAATGTGATAGATGATCAGATGAGCGTCAGAAGCGAACTACTTGCGATTAATATAGCAAAGAATATTTTAAAAACTGTACCTTGGGAGACAGTGCACTGAACGAAAGCATTTCCAATCATGCCAATGGGGCAGGTACACATAGGCACATGATTGTATACTAAACATTCTGCATTTAAACCACATGTACCAGGACAAGGATCGATACACTTATTCCTTAAACAAGCTCGATTTTGAGGACAATCTGTGTTCAGTACACATTCTGGTCGACAACCTATATAAGGATCCCCTTGGTATTCTGCCAAACATGTACAAATTCCATTGTCGCAACGTGCATTGGGTCCACAAGGTGATGATGCACAGGGATCAACGATAGTTGGTTCAGCTATCAAAGGAATAAACATGTTCCTCATTTTTTAAAACTCTTTCGCAAATTATAATTCGTCATATTTTTGTATCTTTCTTACTTGGTATGACGGGAGCGAGATTGCAGTTACTGAAAGGATCTCCAGTGTATCCTTCGAAACAGGTGCATATAGGGACGTGATTAAGCACCGTGCACTGGGCATTGGAACCACATGAACCTGGACAAGGATCTCTGCACCTTTGTCTCATGCAAGCCTGGCTTGCGGAACAATCAGAATTTACTGTACACTCTGGACGACAATTTGGAGGACTTCCAATATAAGTTGGTAGACATTGACAAGATGGTCCACCATTAACCACACGACATTCTGAATTTGGACCGCAAGGAGAAGGCAAACATGGTTGTGAAACTTCGACTGCTGTAGGTGGTGCAGCTTCTAAATATGGAATTACGAAATGAAGAATCTTTCTAGTTTAGAACAATTTAAATTAGTGTCGCGATATCTTACGTGGAATGGGGAAACATCTAGTGAAGGGATCCCCGGTGTATGATTCTCTGCAGGCACAAATTGGGCTGTGATTCCTGATCATGCAAGTGGCGAAAGTTCCACATGAAGCAGGACATGGATTAACACATTTCTGGTTAACGCACGCACGATCTTGTGAACATTCTGAATTTAAAGTACACTCAGGGCGGCACATGGGGGGTGTGCCAGTGAATTCAGCCAAACAAGAGCAAACACCTTGATCATTTACTACTCGACATTGACTATTTGGTCCGCAAGGTGAAGGGTTGCATGGATCCTTATACGTTGGTTTATCTTCTAGAAAATTAGGATTTAGAATTATAAGAAATATTTCTTGTAATCTTTCGAAATAAGCGAACTGCAAGCTTTTCAAGCGTCAGAGCTTATATCAAATGCATGCTAGAACGAAGGGATAAATACTCATACCTATTTCTCGGATTACTGTACAGTATTGGAAGGGATTTCCACTGTAACCTTGGAGACAAGTGCATGCAGGACGATGATTGATGACTTTGCACTCTGCGTTCGTGCCACACGTGCCGGGGCAAGGATCCTGACATTTAGAGCGTATGCAGCTCAATGTGGATGAACAGTCAGTGTCAACGACACATTCAGGGCGACATCCTTGATAGGGGTTGCCAATATAATCATTTAAACAGGAACAGGAACCTACACCGTTTTGTTCTCTGCATATCGCGTTGAAGCCACACGGTGATGGGGTGCATGGAGAAATATTGATAGGGATAGCTAAAACGTTTTAACGTTATCATTTCATATCTTCGAGGAATAAAAATTTTTGATAACTGTAATTTAGAAAAAAAGTATTAGGAAAAGAATACTCTTGGCCCTTACGTGGTCTAGGTGTACACTGAGTGAAGGGATCACCAACATAAGCGTCGGGGCAGATACACATCGGAGTGTGACTGACAACGCGACACTCTGCGTTAGCTCCACAGGATCCAGGACAAGGATCTCTGCATTTTTGGTTCATACAAGCCAACTGACTTGGACATTCACTATTACTGACACATTCCGGTCGACAATTGGGAGGTGCGCCTATGTACTCTAGAGAACAAGAACATGAGGGAGCATCGTTGACAACTCTACATTGAGAATTTGGTCCGCATGGAGAAGGTTCGCATGGGTTTTGTGGCACAACGGGCTCAGGTGCTAAAAACATATATATGAGTAAGCTTTTGAAAAAAGATCTATAAAAGATCTAATTTTAAAGGAACACTGCTTACGGCGTGGGGTACATTGAACAAATGGATCGCCAGTGAGGTCTGGTGGGCAGCTACATATAGGATTATGATTGACAACGTTACAAGTAGCTCTGAATCCACATGAGCCGGGACAAGGGTTGACACATTTTTGATTACTACAAGCTTCTGATAGAGAACAATCAGAACTGAGTGTACATTCTGGTCTACAAGTTGGAGGAGCACCTAGGAATCCTGCTACGCACGAACAAACGGGCTGTCCATTGATCTCTCGACAAATACTGTTTGGTCCACATGGTGAAGGTGAACAAGGGTTTCTTGTTATGGTATCTATCGTTAAAATATAATGGGAGACAGTCAGAGGCGTGTGAGATGAGAATTAAATTATCATCGCAAATGAAATTTCTTAATTTGTACCTTGGAGAACAGTGCACTGAACGAATGCGTTTCCGATCATTCCATTAGGACAACTGCACATGGGCACGTGATTGTATACTAAACATTCTGCATTGATACCACAAGTACCAGGACAAGGATCAACACACTTGTTTCTCAGACAAGCACGATTTTGAGGGCAATCTGTATTCAACACACATTCTGGTCGACAACCAATGTAAGGATCTCCTTGATACTCCGGTAAACATGTACAGATTCCACTGTCGCAACGTGCATTGGGACCGCAAGGTGATGATGCACAAGGGTCAATAATCGTGGGTTCAGCTATAAAGGCAATAAAAATATTTCGCATCTTTTACAGATTAATCATAATTATTAGCTATCCCTGTCTTTTAATTTTTCTTACTTGGTTTAACTGGTGCAAGATTGCAACTGCTGAAAGGATCTCCTGTGTATCCGCTTAGACACGAACATACAGGAACGTGATTCGATACTGTACACTGTGCGTTAGATCCACAAGAACCTGGACAAGGATCTCTGCATTTTTGTCTTATACAAGCTTGACTAGGAGAACAGTCAGAGCTAACTGTACACTCTGGACGACAGTTTGGTGGACTTCCAATGTAAGTTGGTAAACATTGACAAGATGGACCTCCGTTAACTACACGACACTCTGAATTTGGACCACAAGGAGATGGCAAGCAAGGTTGTGAAGGTTCGACTGTGGATGGTGGTAAGGCTTCTAAAAGGGCAATTACCAAATTAGAAATCAGTCTAATTTTATATCAAAGAGTATACAAATTAATTTGAAATTTTCCGAAATGTCTTACGTGGGATGGGGAAACATCTAGTGAATGGATCTCCAGTGTATGCTTCTCTGCAAGCACAAATTGGACTGTGATTTTTTACCACACATGTGGCAAATGTGCCACAAGATGCGGGGCACGGGTTCACACATTTCTGTTTAACGCATGCACGTTCTTCAGGGCACTCGGAATTTAGAGTACACTCGGGGCGACACATAGGAGGTGCACCCGTGAATTCTGGTAGACAGGAGCAGACTCCTTGACCGTTTACTACGCGACACTGACTGTTTGGTCCACAGGGTGAAGGGTTGCACGGATCCTTATATTTCATTTCGTCTTCTATAAGAGATTTTAATTCAGATTTTACGTTGCGAAAATTATTTCTCCTCATCTTCAGAAATAAAAATTCATGAGTGCAAAAAATTTACTATAATGATCCTAATCAAACATCTGAGAGATTTTTCGTACCTATTTCACGTATCAAGGTACAGTATTGGAATGGATTCCCAGTGTAGTCTCGGAAGCACGTGCACGCAGGACGATGATTGATGACCTTGCATTCTGCGTTCGTGCCACAGGTACCTGGGCAGGGATCTTGGCATTTAGAGCGTATACAACTTAATGCCGATGGACAGTCCGTGTCAACGACACACTCAGGGCGGCACCCTTCGTAAGGGTTGCCAATGTAATCGGCTGCACAGGAACATGAACCGACACCGTTCTGTTCTTTACATATCGCATTGAAACCGCACGGTGATGGACTACATGGGGAGAGATTGACGGGAACAGCTAGAAATTTTTGATATAGTCAGAGCAATCGAAGGGCAACAAATATAATAAGCGATCATGAAAGTCAAAGGTTCTGCCTTCTCGAAAATACTTCTTTGACTATAAGTGAAAGTTCAAAAGGAAGAAAATATAGATTTTTATCCTTACGTGGTTTGAGTGTACACTGAGTGAAAGGATCACCAGTATATTGATCAGGGCAAATACACATAGGTGTATGACTGACAACACGACACTCGGCATTAGCCCCACAAGATCCAGGACAAGGATCCCTGCATTTTTTATTCATACAAGCAAACTGACTAGGACATTCACTATTGCTAACACATTCCGGCCTGCAATTAGGTGGGGCTCCTATGAATTCCGACAAACAGGAACAAGAGGGTGCACCATTGACGACTCTGCATTCTGCATTGGGTCCACACGGAGATGGTTCGCATGGGTTTTGTGGTACTACGGGCTCGGGTGCTAAAAAGACACGTACAAATTACGATTATCTGTCTTACGCTTCTAAATTCTGTTCAGCGTTCAAATCTTGAAGGACTAAATCTTACGTCGTGGAACACACTGAACAAATGGATCGCCAGAGAGTTCAGGTGGACAGCTGCATATCGGATTATGATTGACAACATTGCAGATGGCTCTAAACCCACATGTACCAGGGCAAGGATTGACACATTTCTGATTGGTGCAAGCCTGTGTCGGCGGACAATCGGAACTGACTGTACATTCTGGTCTGCAAGTTGGTGGTGCTCCTAAGTATCCTGCTACGCAGGAGCAAACAGGCTGACCATTGATCTCTCGACAAACACTGTTTGGTCCACACGGTGAAGGCGAACATGGGTTTCCTTTGACGGTATCTATCGTCGTCACAATACGATACAGTTTTTTGAAATGGTTTTAAAATGCGTTACAAAATGAAGCGACACGAATCGAATGTTGGAAATAAAATTCTTTGATCTATACCTTGAAGAATTGTGCACTGAACGAATGCGTTTCCAACCATTCCATTAGGACAACTGCACATGGGCACGTGATTGTATACTAAACATTCTGCGTTGACACCACATGTACCAGGACAAGGATCAACGCACTTGTTTCTTAAACAAGCTCTATTCTGAGGGCAGTCCGTATTCAATACACATTCTGGACGACAACCTACGTATGGATCACCCTGATATTCTGATAGACATGTACAAATTCCATTGTCACAACGTGCATTGGGACCACAAGGCGATGGTGTACAAGGGTCAGCAACAGTGGGTTCAGCTGCGAAAGGAACAATCCTATTATATTCTAGGAACTTTTCAGTAATCTGAGATTGGGCTTTTTATTTCAACTTCCTTACTTGGCTTAACGGGAGCAGGATAGCAGTTACTGAAAGGATCTCCTGTGTATCCTTCGAAGCAGGAACATATAGGAACGTGATTGAGTACAGTACACTGAGCATTAGATCCACAAGAACCTGGACAAGGGTCTCCGCATTTTGCTCTCATGCAAGCCTGACTAGGAGAACAATCAGAATTCACTGTACATTCTGGACGACAGTTTGGAGGACTTCCAATATAAGATGATCGACATTGACAAGATGGTCCACCATTAACCACACGACATTCTGAATTTGGACCGCAAGGAGAAGGCAAACATGGTTGTGTAACTTCGAGTGCTGTAGGAGGCGTAGCTTCTAAAAATGCAATTGCGAAATGTGAATCGTACTCAACTTTTCTAATATTAAGTTACCCGAAATATTTCGATATATCTTACGTGGAATAGGGAAGCATCTGGTGAAGGGATCTCCCGTGTATGATTGCCTACATGCACAGATTGGACTGTGATTCCTGACCACGCATGTAGCAAATGTGCCACAAGATGCTGGACACGGATCCACGCATTTCTGGTTAATACATGCACGATCTTGAGGACATTCTGAGTTTAGAACGCACTCAGGTCGGCACATTGGAGGTACGCCTGTATATTCTGGCAGACAGGAACAAACCCCTTGATCATTTACTACTCGACATTGACTGTTTGGTCCGCAAGGTGAAGGATTGCATGGGTCCTTGTACGTCGGTTTATCTTCTACAAGATTGCGATTTAAATTTATAGAAAATATTTATAAAAAATATTGTAATCTTTCGAAATATAAGAATTGCAATCTTTTCATTCGTAAGAGTTTATGTCAAATGCATACTAGAACGAATAGTTAATACTCGTACCAAATTCACGCATCAAGGTGCAGTATTGGAAGGGATTTCCACTGTAACCTTGAATACACGTGCACGCAGGACGATGATTGATAACTTTGCACTCTGTGTTCGTTCCACAAGTGCCTGGACAAGGATCTTGACATTTAGAACGTATACAGCTCAAGGTGGATGGACAGTCCGTATCAACGACACATTCAGGGCGACAACCTTCGTAAGGGTTGCCAATGTAATCGGGAGAACAGGAACACGAGCCTATACCGTTTTGTTCTTTGCATATCGCGTTGAAGCCACATGGCGAAGGAGTACATGGAGAAATATTCACAGGGACAGCTAAAAAGTTTTACAATAGTCAGAATATACGGAAAATTAATGCAATAAAATATTTCCTGCATAGGTAGTCAAAGTAAAAGGTTTCGACTGCTAATTCCTCTGATCAATGGGTAATGGGTATAATAACAAAATAACAATAAACAAAAACGTTGATCCTTACGTGGTCTAGGTGTACATTGAGTGAAAGGATCACCGGTATAGTCGCTCGGACACACACACATAGGCGTATGACTGACAACGCGACATTCAGCGTTAGCGCCACAGGATCCTGGACAAGGGTCTCTGCATTTCTGATTCATACACGCCATGTGACCAGAACATTCGCTATTACTGATACATTCGGGTCTGCAATTGGGAGGTGTGCCTATGAATTCAGACGAACAAGAACAAGAGGGAGCGTCATTGACCACTCTGCATTCTGCATTGGGTCCGCATGGAGAAGGTTCGCATGGGTTTTGTGGTAGTACGGGCTCGGGTGCTAAAAGTACATGTGTCGATTACTATTATTAGTTTTATGAAGTTCGCTAATGATGATACATCGAGGAAACAAATCTTACGTCGTGGAACACATTGAACAAATGGATCGCCAGTGAGTTCTGATGGACAACTGCATATAGGATTATGATTGACAACGTTACAAATAGCTCTGAATCCACATGAACCGGGACAGGGATTGACACATTTCTGATTGCTACAAGCTTCTGATAAAGGACAATCTGAACTGACTGTACATTCTGGTCTACAGGTAGGTGGTGCACCCAGGAATCCTGCTACGCAGGAACACACTGGTTGTTCATTTATCTCTCTACACACGCTATTTGGTCCACAGGGTGACGGCGAACAGGGATTCCTCTTTACAGTATCTGTCATTGTTACAGTAGATATTTAAGTTTCCGTCATAACGAATATTTTCTCACATTAATATCACAAACAATATCGGTAATTAATTGAAATATAATTAAATGTGTTATACCGTCTATAATATAGCGATATGAATTAAGGGTTAGAAGATAAGTTCCTGGAGTTGTACCTTGAAGGACAGTGCACTGAACAAATGCATTTCCAACCATTCCACTAGGGCAGCTGCACATGGGCACATGATTGAATATCAGACACTGCGCATTTCGACCACATGTACCGGGACAAGGATCGACACATTTGTTCCTGATGCAAGCTCGATTCTGAGGACAATCCGTATTCAGTACACACTCTGGTCGACAACCAACATAAGGATCTCCCTGATACTCTGGTAAACATGTGCAAATTCCACTGTCGCAACGTGTATTAGGTCCACATGGTGACGATGCACAAGGGTCAACAACAGTTGGTTCAGCTGTTAAAGGAACGGACGTGTCTCGTATTTTTTACAGACCATACAAATTTCAATTCTTACTTTTTCTTATATTTCCTTACTTGGTTTAATGGGTGCAGGATAGCAATTGCTGAAAGGATCGCCGGTGTATCCTTCAGGGCAGGTGCACACAGGCACGTGGTTGTAAACCGTGCACAGGGACGTGACACCACAGGATCCTTGGCAAGGATCTCTGCACTTCTCATTGGTACACGCAAGATTCATGGGGCAATCTGAATTCACGCGACATTCCGGTCGACAGGTCGGTGGGGATCCTGTATATCTTGGCAGGCAGGAACAAGAGGCTGTACCACCGATGTTCCTGCATTCTGCATACATGCCACAGGGTGATGGCACGCATGGATCTTTGGGAGCGAGGTCAGTGTCTTTCTGGGGTGATTCTAAAATTTGTTGATTACATTATACGTGGTTAATTTTAATAGAAGCGATTCGTATTCAACTTGTTAGGATGAATCGAAAGTTTTAGAATTTTTGAATACTGGATATTTGATGAAGTAAATTACGCATTGTCGAAGGCTTTAAAATATTTTAAATTCTGGATGTTTGACGAAGTAGGTTATGCATAATATGAAACTCAAGCTGACGAACGTGTTACGATGAAAGTGTCCTAAATTCATTAATTATAAATTGCACGTCTATGAGGTTAGAAAACATAATGAGACCATAAATAATGAGAATATAATGCGTAACCATTGTACAATAGAAGCTGTGAATCTTTGAAATCTAGTATATTAAAGCAACTCGTATGCTTTAGTTAGAGTCTGATAAAATAGAAATTATTATTAGCTGATGCTGATTCTTAAATGGAGGGTTAAAAAAACTTGATGATCCATGATGGAGAAAATATCAAGAGAAATATTCTTACGTGGAGTAGGGAAGCATTTCGTAAACGGATCACCAGTGTATCCAATATTGCAGATGCATATGGGGCTGTGGTTGATCACCTTACACTGCGTATTGATACCACACGAGTTCATGCACGGGGACGCGCATTTTTGATTAATGCACGCAAGTTCCCTCGAACATTCACTGTTTACCACGCATTCGGGTCGACAAGTTGGTGGGCTTCCAATGAAATTTGCCAGGCAGGTACACACAGCATGGTCGTTGACGTTTCGACATTGACTATTCGGTCCGCATGGAGACGGACTACAGGGATTTGACTCTATGGGGTTTGCTGTGTAAGGGAAAATTGCATTAAACAGCCTACATATGCCACAGTTGCAAATATATCAAGCTTTGTGCTCGTTAAACTACTTGTGCAACGAATCTAATGAAACGTAACGATGATCTTCTATTCGAAGTCGAGGAAAATGAGGAGATCTCACGGAAATTAAATTGACTATCTGATTGGAAAGTTAGTTCTCTGTGTATATCCTCTGCCATGATATCCTCTTAAGTATGATATAGGTTAATTAAGGTACTTCAGTTCGAGTAATTTGAAACAATATATGATCGGTTTGAGTAATTTATTTACTTGACTTGAAATATTCTTTCACGCGTGACTAATTAGAACTTCGCTTAAAACACGAAATACGTGCATGTACTTCAAGTTTATAAATTAAGATAATATATTCCAAATTAAGTAAATCGCGTTTTCACTCTCGTAAAATTGTTTCAAGTTACTTGAATGAACTAACAGCTTGATTAATCTAAACAACACTTTGATTCCTCGTTACTATTCTACTCGCTGCTATATGAATACGAAGGTGTCGATTCTACGTTCTACGTCTCTATCTTCGTTTAATGATCAAGCGTCTATGGTTTCAAAACGTGACACAAAACGGAATCTTACGAGCAACGGAGATGGGGGAGCAATAGGTGAACGGATTGCCAGTGTATCCAGGGTTACATGAACACGCAGGTACGTGATTGATCGTTTCGCAACGGGCTTGCAATCCACATGTTCCTGGACAGGGGTCTCGGCACTTGAGGCCCATGCAGGCCATCGTCTTGGAGCAATCGGGATTTTGGGTACATTCGGGTCTGCATCCTTCGTAGGGGTCACCAATGTAGTCTGGCAGACAGGAACAGGAACCGACGCCATTGTTCTCGCGACAGATCGCGTTGGTACCACAGGGGGATGGCTCGCATGGTTTCCTAATATCTAAGGGTGTATCTGATCGAAAAGAGAAACACTTTCACTTATGTTTAAATTCATCATGCGGTGTTTGATGGAAGCTCGTGCAGTGGTATGAATATTCGTTGAATTTTCATTAGGTTTTAATAAATTTGCGAATGAATGATCGAGGATAAGCAGAAGCTTTCTTAAATAGCAAGCATTCAAATGCTTGCGTTTGTCTGATCCTTCGAGGGTAAGATTCAATCTCCTATTACGGGTTCTTGCTCTAGCATCGGGTGTTAGGGTGATTTGGGGTCATGAGGCGTGTCTTCAAACGTCTACTATCTTCTAAACGCTTCTAAGCATTCGGGGTTTATTAGGGTTTTTAATCTTCTTAATAATCTAGGGTTAGGGAATTAATTCTTATAAGTACTTTTTAATAAGCGTGTCTTCGGGGTCGGTTTCAGTCTTTAATCGGGAAGGGTAAGCTCGTATCACTTTTTAAGGGTTAATGCCTTTGTATCCAGAGCAACAAGGGTAGTTCGTACGAGGTACATAGGGGATCAAACGTTCCAAGACTTTTCCAACTCAGAACGTTTCAACCTTAGGGTTGTTTCAAAGCATTATGCTTGGATTGGGAATGGTCAGTACGTGCAATATCCTACATATTCGAGGGGATGAATTGGTTATCGGGTATTATTCAGGGACGGTATAATTAGAGCCTATATTCCATAGGCCCCGCCACCATTCAATCTCTTAACATGGTTATATATTTCATTTACGATTACTTTCTCAATTATATGTACGTGAGGGGGTTTTCGAAGCCGTGCTCAACTTCGTTGGGTACGTTAATCGCAGGTGTGATTATGCAATTAGCGATTATTCTCACTCTAAGTGCATGTTGAACGTAATTCATGGCCCCACCACCATAGTGACGTTTTGTCACCGAGTTTGTTAGGGCCTCTTCTTTCTCAACGACGAAAATATGATTATTTGTTAGCGAACGAAATGGTCGTTATTATTAGGCTGCGGATATTTACGCAAATTCATATCTTTACGAATTTAATTAAGAAATGATAATGTTGGATAGACAATTGTTTTACATACTAAACGTTATAGCGAGAAATTACATTATATTTTTTATATTATATTTATATTATATTATACTTTGCATATTGTACGTTTTTTTACACATTATATTCCACAAATATTTTTGTATATTACACGCACTTTTGCACCTTCAAATTTTCCATAAATTTGACGAAATCCGCAGTCTAACTCTGGAAGATGTAAATCAGCACTTACCTGCGCTTCGTCCGCATGCAAACGACGAAATTTGCAAATAGGAGAAAAAGAAGGAAAGAAATACGAAAAATTGTTCTTTGGTAGACTCACCATTCGGGATCGCCTCGCAAACGCTGAACGGATTTCCTCTGTAACCATCGACACAAGCACACACCGCGTGATGATTCACCACCGTACACTGAGCGTTCAAACCGCACAGACCGACGCACGGATCGCGACACTTTTGTTGCATACACGCTAAATGCGGCGGACACTCGGGATTAATTGTACACTGAGGTCTACAATTTGGTGGAACACCGATATAATTCTCGATACACGAACACGCTGAACTATCACCTCGCACTTGGCACTCCGCGTTCGGACCGCACGGAGATGGTTGACACGGGTTCGTTGGTACTGGTGGTTGTCCTGAAATTCCAAGAAATAATGTTTGAAGATTACGGGAGAAATAGATGTAAATATAATTCTGTCGATTATCTGATTTCGATGTTACTTAGCCATTAAAAGGCTGTATTCGATATAACAGGCGTAAAAAAAGAGGGACAATGTATTCGATGCAAATATATAAGTTCAGTATCTAAAATACGACAATTAACATTTTCGAAATCAATATTTTTCGAGAGATTTGAAGTCAATATCTTTGACATAATGCAATTGTGTCTCGAAAAATCTATTTACTTATTTATCATTTATTTATCATTTCTTTCTTTACGTGGAAAGAACATATATTCGATAAAATGAACGATTTTAAGAAGAACGTTCGGTGTATGATTCAATACATTGGCAATTCCATTGCTTTTCAAACCAGGCTATGTAGATGGATAAATGTCCAAATATAGAAACGAGATAGCTTACTTGGCATGATGTAACATCTAGTGAAAGGATCGCCAGTGTGTCCCTCGGAGCAGCTGCATATTGGATTGTGATTGACTACTTGACACTTGGTATTCTGTCCACAAGTTCCTGGACAGGGATCTTGACACTTGTTAGCGAGACACGCCTGAGTTAACGGACACTCGGCACTCACTACACACTCTGGTCTGCACGCAGGAGGACTACCGATAAAGTCAGTCTGACAAGAGCAGACTGCATGATCGTTCACCACCTTGCAAATGCTGTTCGGCCCACAGGGAGACGGTGTGCATGGTTGTTTTCTTGGTTCTAAGAAATCGATCAAAATTTCTTTAATATAGTCCTCATGTACTTTTGCGGACTGCTTATACAAATTCATATGTATATTAAAAAACTAAAATTCATATGTATATTATACACACCTTCAGATATCTGTGGTCGACACAGTGTGAACGGATCTCCAGTGGTACCAGGGAAACAGCTGCACATAGGAATGTGATTGACCACGTCGCATTTCGCATTGGTTCCACACGTGCCAATACAAGGATCAACGCAAAATTGATTGACACACGCCTTTACTCGAGAGCAGTCCGAATTCATCGTGCATTCTGGACGACAGTACGAGTATGGATCACCGAAATAGTTTGGAAGGCACGTGCAGATTCCCTCTCTGCAATCTGCGTTTGGTCCACAGGGGGATGGATTGCACAGATCTTCTGGCTTTGGTTGTTCTGTAAAATAAATAATAAGCAAAATAGACTTGTTGTGTTTTTCCTTCGAATTTAATAAATACCTATTATCTGCGAGCATAGCGTGAAAGGATCGCCGGTGTATCCTGGTTGGCACAAGCAGACAGGAATGTGATTCTGCACCCTGCAATCTGCATTTTGTCCACACGATCCAATGCAAGGATCTCTGCATTTTTCCGAGATGCAGGCTTGATTAGAAGGACAATCTGTGTTAACGACGCACTCTGGTCGACAATTTGGTGGTAGCCCTATGTAGTTCTTGAGACATGAACAAGCAGCTTGATCGCCAATTGCTCTACATTCTGCGTAGAGGCCGCACGGACTTGGGCTGCAAGGATCACCCACTGGTGGCGTTGGTGTGACTGGAAAAAAATATAATTTTAAAATAATGTCAATTTAGTAATTTAATTCAAACAAGGTTTTTAAAGATCGGTCATATAATTATTATTTTAAATACTCACTCGCCTGAGGATAGCATCTAGAGAAAGGATCTCCCGTAGTACCCTGAGGGCAGCTACACAGCGGATTGTGATTAATTACACGACAATTAGCTCCCACTCCACACGTTCCAGGACAAGGATCATTACACTTGTATTTGTAACAAGCCCTATTTTGAGGGCATTCAGAATTTACGACACACTCAGGCTTGCAGTTAGGCGGAGAGCCAACGAACGATTCCTGGCAAGTACACACAGCTTGATCTTTCACAGCTCTGCACAAGCTATTGGGTCCGCAAGGCGTAGGACTACATGGATCAGTGACAGTGGGCTCAGTGTCTGCATTGATTGGTAAATTACAGATGCTGAAGGGATCTCCTACGTAGCCAGGTTGACATGTGCAAGTAGGGATGTGGTTGATGACGGAACACTGAGCCTGGATGCCGCATATTCCTGGACACGGATCTTCACATTTGTTGCGAACGCAGGCTTTGTTCGTTGGACAGTCTGAACTGAGGATGCATTCTGGTTGGCAGCCTTCGTAGGGATTTCCGTGGTAATCGTCGATGCAGATACACGCACCGACGTTGTCACGTTGTTGGCAGATCGCGTTTGGACCACAAGGCGAAGGCTCGCATGGATTGATTGGTTCTTCTGCAATTTGACATACGAAGTATACCGATTAAGAGTATTCGTATGAAAATGATTAAATGGCAGAAATTCAAAATACGCAATAAAATATCGAATTAACGATTGCGATGGACGTGGGAAATACAAGGCGTTTGCGAAATCGTGGTACAACCGGCAAGGAAATAGTTCCTCGTATAAAACTAACGATAAGTTAGAGGCGTAGAATAAAACCTTTTTGCTTGGGAGGAGATTAAATTAATTTAAGAAAATGATGAACTTTCCGAACGATGTAATGAGCAAATTAAATGAACTTACGATCCAGTTCGACACATTGGACGAAAGGATTTCCTGTGTAGTCGGCTAGACACGAGCAGGTAACAGCATGATTGACTACCAAACACCTGGCATTTTCGGCACAGGACCCTGCACAAGGATCCGTGCATTTGGAATTTACGCAAGCTTTGTCCGATGGGCAGTCGGGATTTATGAGACACTCCGGACGACAAGACGGCGGGGTTCCGATATAAGTTGGAAGACAAGAACAGGATGGGTAGCCATTCACGTTGTGGCATTGAGCATTCGGACCGCATGGCGATGGATTGCATGGATCTCCCGTGTCTTTGACGTCTGGTAAGACTGCAAAGATAAATTAGATGAACGTAATTAACGTAGAATTTGGGACTGTGACTTCGACTTGGCGAGGGGCGAACGAATTTATTATGCAACCTGATAGTTGATTGAAAATTTCTTACTCGGAGTATCGTAGCAGCTCTTGAAAGGATCTCCAGTTTGTCCAGAAAGACAACTGCAGATCGGCGAATGGTTGATCACTTCGCATCTGGCGTTCAAGCCGCAAGAACCCAAACAGGGATCCGTGCATTTTTTGTTCACGCAAGCACGAGTCGGAGGACATTCCGTACTGACCACGCATTCTGGTCTGCACGAAGGTGGTGATCCGAGATATCCCTGAAGACAAGAACACACTGCGTGGTCCTCGATGTTACGACATTGGCTGTTTGGCCCACATGGTGAGGGCGAGCATGGATCTCTCATTGCTTGTGGAACTGAAAATGCATTTTATGATTTATTGGATATCATTACGCGTTATATCTTGGTTAAATTTCAAAAAATTTATCAGAGATTAGAAATTTGAAAAATTTGAAAATCGAAATGTCTAGTAATTTGAAAATTAAAAAATTCGTAGGTCCGGGTGATCAGATTTAAAAATTTGATTCGAGTTTTGTAAAAAACAAACAAAGGGAAATTCTTAGTAGGACGAAAGCTTAATTAGTAGACGATTAAATAAACTTCAAGCGATTGAGAAGTCACGGATAGTTAAAAAAATCAGATAACTCCTGTTACACGAACTGTTTGTCTCTCGATAAATCGAAATAAATAGAGTTTTTATTCTACTCACCTTGTGGTTGGACACGACAGCTGACGAACGGATCTCCAATGTATCCAGGTATACAGGAACACACAGGAATATGATTCACAACATCGCACACCGCATTCTGTCCGCATGTGCCAGGGCAAGGATCTCTGCATTTATTCTTCAGGCAAGTCTTATCGCGTGCACATTCCGAATTGAGAATACATTCTGGTCGACAAGCTTCGTACGGATTGCCGATATATTCAGGTAAGCACTCGCAATCTCCATTTTTGCATACGGCGTTAGGTCCACAGGGCGATGGGCTGCACGGATCGCTCACAGATGGTACAGTTGCTAAGGATAAAATGCGTTTTTGCATCTCGTAAGAAACTGAACAATCATTTAATTAGTATAAAAATGAAATATATCCTCTTACTTGGTGGAATCACTGTGCACTGTGTAAACGGATCGCCAGTGAAACCATTCATACAGGTGCAAACAGGAATGTGATTCAGTACGTGACACTGAGCATTAACGCCACAAGATCCTGGACAAGGATCCTGACATTTCTGGTTCACACAAGCAAGGTGACTCTTGCATTCGGAGCTTAGAATGCACTCTGGTCTGCACTCTGGAGGAACACCGATGTAATTTGGTAAACAGGAGCACGCTGGGTTTCCGGATATGATCTGACACAGGGAATTCGGACCGCATGGTGATGGAGTGCAGGACGGCGGTCGTTCCGTGAACGGTTGAACTTCTTGCGCTAATAGATAAATAAGATAAAAAATTCGAAGACTTAGAAGTTCAAAAATTTAAGTATAATTAGTATAATTTAAAGAATTTTATCTTCATAAAGTATCATTATTAAAATTGTATGCATACAAAAATTGATGAAATTCTTACCAGGCGAGCATAGTGAGAAAGGATCTCCCGTAAATCCAACAGGACAAGTACAAATAGGATTATGATTCTTAGTAGTACACAATGCTCTCAATCCACAGGTGTTTGGACATGGATCCATGCATTTCTTATTCAAACAAGCCAAGTGAGCTGGACATTCAGCATTGACCACACAGTGAGGCCTACAGTTCGGTGGAATTCCTCTGTATTCCGGAAGACACGTGCAGACTGCTTGACTATTCACTTCGCGACACTTACTATTGGGTCCACACGGTGATGGTGAACATGGATCCAATGGTTCTCCTACAAAATGAATTCACAATAATAAAATGTTTATCCGATACTTTATACATACAGTAAGAATTAGTCAATGAAAATCATTATTCGATTTAATTATAACCAAGTGTAATAGAAATCAAACATACTTGTGAAATGAATACCAAATGAATGAAATTCGATAGATAAAAGACTCACTCGATATTTCCTTAACTTCGCAAGCGAAGTACGGGTCTCCCGTGTATCCTGGAGGACAAGTACATACTGGAACATGTTCCTGAACATTACAGATGGATAATGTACCGCAAGTGCTTGGGCACGGATCAGAACACTTGAAACCAACGCAGGTTAATTGTGGAGCACAATCGTTGTTCGATTCACACTCTCTGTGACATCCTTTCGCGTTATCGTATGGATCTCCGATAAGATCCGGTGGACATGCACAGGCTCCTGCACCGTTTCGTTCGCGACATTGGGCGTTTGGTCCGCATGGATTCGGAGAACATGGATTTGTTACGCTTATGTCCGTTGCTAAATAAAATAAAGATTAGTTATAATGGAATAAAGATTTGAAAATTGAAAAGTTCGAGAATTTGGAGAATAATCGAAGAATTAAAATAAGAGGTCATACCTGGAGGAGGTGCCAGAGTACACCGAACAGTAGCATCGCCCTCATAACCCTCGGGACACGTACAAATCGGAACGTGATTCTGAACGGAGCATCTAGCCAGCTCTCCGCAGGCTCCGGGACAAGGACTCTTGCATCTTTGATTAATACACGCGGCCGAATAGAAGCAATCCGAGTTATCAGTGCATTCCGGTCTACAATTCGGTGGACGACCGATAAAGTTCGACAAACAAGAACAAGCTGGTTGAGAGCCAATAACTCTGCATTGAGAATTAGGTCCGCAAGGATTAGGAGTGCACGGATTTCCAAGATCCTTAATCGGTGGTTGAGACACGTTAAATTTGGTGCACTGAACCAGTGGATTGCCAGTGTATCCATTAGTGCAAGTACAAATGGGATTGTGATTCACTGTCAGACATTTGGTGTTCAACCCACAGGAACCTGGACAAGGATCTGCGCACTTGTTATCGATGCACGCTTTGTTTTGAGAACATTCCGAGCTCACTGTGCATTCTGGACGACAGGTTGGAGGAACACCGACAAATCCTAGTTGACAAAGACAGACAGCGTGTCCATTGTGAACACGACAGTTGCTGTTGGGTCCACATGGCGATGGTTCGCAAGGATTTAGTGGCGGTGAAGTTGGTGTCACTTCTAATACTGTGCAGGCGCTGAAAGGATCCCCGGTGAAACCAGGAAGACAGGAACACGATGGAGCGTGATTGATCACGCGACAAGTTGCTCCCTGGCCGCATGTACCAGGGCATGGATTCACGCATTTGTTGTTCAGGCAAGCCTTGCTACGATCGCAATCGGTGTTTGTCACACATTCTGGTCGACATCCTGTGTAGGGATCGCCGATGTATTCTGGACGACAAGTGCAAGATCCTACACCGTTACGTTCGTTGCAGATCGCGTTCGCTCCGCACGGAGATGGATTGCATGGCGTGCGCGGTTGTTCCGTGGTTGTGGGTACTGAGGATTTGAAAGGTTTTAATATAAAAATTTAGAAATTTAGAAACTGGTGAACCGAGAAATATAAATATTGGAAAGTTTGAAAATTCGGAAATTTGTAAAGTTTGAAACTTGAAAATAGAAGGTTTACAAATTTAAATATCTGAAAATTCGAAGATTGAAATCTTTCAGAAAAATAATTATTAAACCATCGGTACTTTACCTTTCATGATAGGTATGCATTCGGTGAACGGATTTCCAGTGTACCCGGTGTTGCAAATACAAACTGGATTGTGTTTCACGACATTGCAGTAAGTATTCACGCCGCAGGATCCCGGGCAAGGATCTACACACTGTTCGTTCTGACATGCAAGATTTCCAGGACATCCTTCGTTAATAACACACTCCGGTCGGCAATTCGGTGCTCTGCCTACGTAATTCGGTAGACAGGAACATGCTGGGAATCCATCAATCACGCGACACTGAGAATTCGGACCGCAAGGCGATGGAATGCACGGATTTCCACTTGGTTCTGGTCCAGGTTGTTTCGGTTCCACTTTAAAAAGTATTTAAAAATAACTTTACACAATCACAATTACTGAGAAAAATATATGTGTAACATAAAACGAATAATTGAAGCGTTTCAATAAAAATACAACTCTGACGTAAAATGAACGATTAAAATTGTTCAACTGTTCGCAAAGAGACGCGGTCGCGCTAGAGGCGCCAACGAGAATCGTAAATTCTCGTTACGATACGATAATCGATAGTATGGACAATAAATCTAAGGAATACTTCAACTTAAAAGATACTTGTCTGGTCTTAAGGACCATAAAAGCTAAAATTTATGATGGGTTCTTAAGATTATCGAGGGTCCGAAATAAAGGTATTTAGGATATTTGGTGACCATCTTGCCCGAGGGATATAGTCTGGCTTATGTAGAGAGTCACAGGACGTAAGAAAAATAAAGATCTTACCTTCCTTAACACAACCAAAGAACGGATCTCCGGTGTATCCGGACGTGCAACTGCATACGGGATTATGGTTGATAACTTGACAATCAGCATTCTGACCACAAGTGCCTGGACAAGGATCCCTGCACTTCTGATCGATACAAGCCATGTTCTGAGCGCAATCTGTGCTAACCACACACTCTGGTCTACATTGTGGAGGACTACCGACATAATCTGGCTGGCAGGAACAAACCGCATGATTGTCGATCACGCGACAATTACTATATGATCCACAAGGTGATGGTTGGCATGGATCACGTGGCAGTGGTGTTACTAGAAAGAGATAAAATGACGTTTTATAATGAAATGACAAGAATTATGATTTGATCTTTTAATCCTTTGACAGTGTAATAAGATGACGTAAATAACGATTGTTTCTTTATCAGAATATTCAAATCTTGAAACTTCGTGCATTTCAAAATCTTTGAATTTTTAAATATTCGTCCATTATTTGCCTGAAATGTCTTCGTGCTACACTATCAAAATATTAATTCGTGTTATTTTGTAAATTTACCAGACGATATATGGCAGGATTTTAATGGATCTCCCGTATAGCCAGAGAGACAGCTGCACGAGGGTTGATGATTGATCACTTGACATTGAGCATTTATACCACACGCACCCACGCATGGATCCTTGCATTTATTGTTTATACAAGCCTTCGTATGAACACAGTCTGAATTTTGAACACATTCTGGTCTACATCCTTGATATGGGTCTCCGGTGTAGTCGGGTAAACAGCTACATGAACCAGCTCCGTTTCGTTCTTTGCAAATTGCATTCGCGCCACACGGCGATGGATCGCATGGCAGTGGCACTGGGAAAGTAACTGTAGAAAAAACAAATAATCGTTTACTTCATAATATGTGTCTTTGTCAACTTCAATTTGATCGAGTAAAAAATGGGAAAGTGTTGCTACTACGTCCAATCCAAAGTCAAGTTATATCGTTGAAATGAAACGTTGCGATGTTCTTTATAGAATTCAAGAATTTCTACCTTTACTACATCCAGAGAATGGATCCCCTTCGTATCCCTCGTTACATTGACACATCGGCCGATGGTTCTGTACGGTGCAATTGGTATTAAATCCGCAAGAACCAGCACAAGGATCCACGCATTTCTTTTGAACACAGGCGAGATAATGTGGACAGTCTTGATGAATCGAACACTCTGGTCTGCAAAGCGGCGGTGCTCCGAACATTCCACTGATACATGTGCAAACTGGATGATCCTCTTGCACGCGACACTCGGCGTTCGGACCACAGGGCGATGGCAAACAAGGATTCTTTGGTCTTGGCAGTGGTATATCTGACAAAGAAAAGGTAAATAGTTTTATTGAAATCGTTATAGTTTGTTAATTATTTATAATGCCCTCTAACACATTACACCGGTCCATATTTTTATGAATACAACTAAAGAAGTAGAACCTAGGGACAGAGACTTAAATATTTCATTCGGTAGATATTTTATAAACTTCTTTGTCTTTGAATCGTTCATAAATATTTTTTAGGAATCGAAAAATTTGATTAAATTACCTTCTTTGACGCATTGAGTGAAAGGATCACCGAGATAATCCGGAGGACAACTGCAAATGGGGTTGTGATTGACGACCTGACATAAAGCATTCTGTCCACAGAGACCAGGGCAAGGATCACCACATTTTTGACCGATACAAGCCAAATGTGCAGGGCACTCTGAGCTAACTAGACATTCTGGACGACAATTAGGCGACGTTCCATGATATCCTGGACTGCACGAACAAACCGCACGATCGTTCATCACGCGACAGATACTGTGCGGTCCGCAAGGCGATGGCATGCAAGGATTCTGAGCTGGAAGAGCTGGAAGAACCGATCGAAATTCAATTTTACTCTCTAAATAGATTCTACAATGACAACTATACAAGTAGGGAATGTCTTTTCAAACTGTTTTGTATTTATAGTATCTCAAAGTGCTAAAAATGCATTCTGGAATCGTACATTGCAGATAAAACTTCTCATAATACAATTATAATAGTCCGATCTGAATAATTATAAAGACTTACGAGACGTCTCGAGTTTGCAAGAGCCAAACGGATCGCCGGTGTAACCAGGTAGGCAAGAACAAACTGGAACATGATCAACCACTTCGCATTTTGCATTGGAACCGCAAACACCTGGACAAGGATCTCTACAGTGCTGATTGAAACACGCAAGATGATTGTCGCAGTCTTGGTTCACGATACATTCCGCTTCGCAACCGTCCATATATGGGTTTCCAATAAATGGTGGAACACACTTGCATTTTCCAATGCCGTCCTCCTCGACACAGACCGCGTTCTTTCCGCAAGGAACTAGCAGGCAAGGTGAGTATGTATCTGACGGAGTTACTGAAAACAAAAAATAGAAGTCACGTTTGAGTTACTTTTTTATCTTCTACATGTACATAAGGTGTTCTGTTAAGAATTTTACGAACTGTATAGATCGTTACAAATTTGACAAACACTTACCCGCGCAACTCTGATAAGGATTTCCAACGGTGTGCTCCGGACAATAACAAGGAGGTACTCTATCCGAGTCACACTTAGCGCCAAGTCCACAGGGATTAGGGCTACACTGATCAGACTTAGGCACGCATCCCCTGATCGTATTTGGACTCTCGATGTATCCTGGTAGGCAAGTACACTTCGAAAGGCCGTTGTTCAATACGGTACATTGAGTATTAGGTCCACAAGGAGATGGTTCGCAAGGGTTGCTAGGAAGCGTGCAAGGGGAAGCAGGTGGTTTCCCCTCGTATCCTGGTAAACAGAAGCATCTCACTTGTCCTGACACTACGCGACACCCAGAATTAACGCCACATGGATTTTCTTGGCACTGGTCACCTTCTGGTACTGAAAAGAAATATTTTTAGGCTCGTTAGAAAATCGAATTTCCGTTAAATATTCTTCATCCTCATACACGCTTTAATTTTGTTGGGATTTCATCGGAAATTTTAATTTACAATAATTGATATATAAAGATGGTTGGGTAAAAGATTTAATTAATTCCCATTAAATATTTTTTTACTAACTCTCTTCCTAATTGAAGTTTCATGAAAAATTTCAATCGGTGCAAAAACTATTCTATACTTCAAACTTACTGAAGAAAATACATTTGAGAAACTTACTACACTGTTCAAACGGATTTCCAGTCAATCCTTTCGGGCAGAAGCATATAGGATTGCCATTATCGTTCTCGCACATGGCGTCCAAACCACAAGGGTTTGGAACACACGGATTAGTGGTCGTTAGTGTGCATCCAACTTGAGGATTTCCTTGGAATCCAGGCAAACACTTGCATTGAGCTTGATGATTCTCTGGATAACAATTCGCGTTAACACCGCAATCGTTCTCCAAGCATGGGTCGATGCACTTCCGGTTAAGACGATCACAATATTTGCTCGATGGACAATCTTCGTTGTATTGACATACGTTTCTGCTTTCTTCTTCTGAAACGTTGTGAATTCACAAATATTTATAACGTTTATATCATATAATATGTGTTTTATGTTTATATCTAGGTATATCATATATTTGTGGAGCAAAATATATATATGTGGAATGCTACATGCATCAGTCTTTCGCAAACAATGTATTTTAACGTAAAATAAATTGTAATAGAAATTAAGATATGAAGATTACGTTAATCTTTCTAAAATTTGATAATTGTATATAAATATTGAAAAAATTTGTCGTATTTATATAACGAAGAAGTTACCTGGTTCACAGTAGGAGAATCCATTTCCATGATAACCATCCTCGCAGCTGCAATCCGCTTGGTGATTGGTGTTAACGCAGATCGCGTTTTTGGTGCAAGGATTCGAAACGAGACAAGGATCCTGACAAGTGCCCGTAATGCACACCTCTGACAGCAGGCAATCTTCGTCGCTAGTGCAACTCGCTAAGGAAAGATTGAGAAAAAAGCCCGTATAGCCCAGAGAAAGAGTGCACGAATATAAAAATAAGGGTGTTAGGCTCGTATTGAGTGAATCAGCTTGTATAAAATACAGTATTCTCTGTGTGTATATGTGAATGCACGAAGAGAGTGATTGATATAAAACAATCGTGTCGTTTTCAAGATTTGAAAGTTAAAGGATGAGTATCGAAGGGAAAATACTAACAGATCTAATTTAAGACTTGAGAATGACTTGACAGTCGTGGAAATATAGTGTGAAAATCAAATGTTGAATAATTAAAATTGCACGTGATACGTACAAAATATATATGTACAATACATATGTACATATTTACATATTAAGTTGAATGAGCGCTGTAAAAAGAAACGTAATGATGGGTGATGATGTACTCGTTTTTGTACGAACCTTTTACGCAAGTATACGTCGCTGGATCGCACTCCATACCCGCTGGACAGTAGGGACAGTCTGTTTTATCGTTTGTTACATCTGAGAAAATTGGAAAAAAAAGATCAATTTCGTGGAACATTTGCTGTATCTTCTGGTAAAAATGGGATGCAAATGGCGGGCCATAACATTTTGTAACTGGTAGAGATTTTTGAACGTCAAATGATACAAATTCAGTTATTATTCGATTACCGATTTTCAAATTTTACGCACTTTGAAATTAAGCTTTTAAAATCTCTTAGACATTAATTTGTGAATTTTGAGAATGAGTATTAAGTATCAAATGTCCTGGTTGTATGTTTCGAAATTGTATCAATTGATCTTTATCTTCTTCCAACCAAATCTTGCATCCAATTTTGTCTCAGATTAATTTTTCTTTCTAATATTCTACCTTTCACGCAAACGGGTCTGTGGTCTTGAACATGGCAGACTTCCACGAAGTCGCAAGGATTATGAAGAGTGCACGGGTTCAGACACTGATCGTTTATGCAGGCCAATTGAGAGAGACAGTCGTCGTGCGTTTTGCATTTGGTATCTAACAAAACGAACGTACATTAGAAGCTCAAAATAACTCGACCACGATAGTTCATACTATTTCAAACTAAACTTTCCATATAAAAGAATTATCAGAATCTATTTGTTCTTCATAACTTATTCAATGACTTCTCTAAATAAAAATTTCTCAAAATATATATGTAAAAAAAAATATACACGTATATCTAAACAAAAAACTAATAAAACAATAAACACAGAAAATAGTATACACAATCCCCTAATTTCTAAAACATATAGTGGTTTTCGTGTTATATGTGTAAAGCCCAGAAACAATCGTTAGTTTTGCCACGTTTAAAGGAAACATTCCATTTCACATTTCCACATCACATAAAGGGAATTATCTAAAAATTATTTTGAATAGAAAACGTTGTTTAAAAGTTTCCTTTAAACTTTCTTGCAACTCCACAAAAGATACAATTAATCACTACATATAGATAAGCAAGAAGAAAACGTGCACAGGCGCAAAAATAATATACAACATGCAAAAGAGCGCTAATGCAGCAGGTCCATGTCTGCACTGAATTACAGAGGTAAACTGCAACTACACTTATATTTATACATATAATATTTATCAAGTATGCCATTTTTCCATTGTTCCCACGGACAATTGATCGATCAGGATGTATCACGATCGTCAGTTCGTATACGATCTATCGATCAGAAAAATTAAAAAAAGAAATAAAACTCTCCAGAATTGGTCGCCTCCAATTTTTATCTGGATACCGGATGATGTCACACTGGAGAATAGTTTGTCGAGACATATATTGGTGAACACGAGGACAGTACATTTATAATAACTCCCGACGAGAAAGATCTTTTACCTGGGAGTATGCTACAATTAGGTGTACTCTGGTTCACTGTTAGGTTGAAGCACACGGGCCGACACGTATCATTCAAACAGATATTACATTTGGAATCATTGATGGTGGTTTGGTCGCAAGGTATCTGCCCTGGAGTATTTATAGGAGTTGTTAATGTGGGATATGACTCTGTGAAAGATTGTTCTAGCTCTGTGGAGTATGGTACAGTTATTGTAGGTTGTTCCGTGGAATATTGTATTGTTGTGTGTGCCTGTTCCGTGGAATACTGTTGGATTGTTGGACGTTGTTCCTCGGTAGTTGAGAGTTCTGTTGAATACCGTGTTGTTGCTGGTTGTTGTTCAGTGAAATATGGATTAGTTGTTGAAGGTTGTTCCGTTGAATATTGCGTTGTTGTTCGTAAGTATTCCGTGGAATATTGCATAGTTGTTTGTGGCTGCTTCGTGGAATATTGTTGAACTGTTGAAGGCTGTTCCGTGATATATTCAGTAGTTGGAAGTTCTGTTGAATACTGTACAGTTGTTGGTTGTTGTTCGGTGTAATATCGATTAGTTGTTGCGGGTGGTTCCGTTGAGTATTGCGTTGTTGTTCGTAAGTGTTCCGTAGAATATTGTATAGTTGTTTGTGGCTGTTCCGTAGCATATTGTTGAACTGTTGAAGGCTGTTCCGTGATATATTCAGTAGTTGGAAGTTCTGTTGAATACTGTATTGTTGTTGGTTGTTGTCGTTGTGTGAAATATTGATTAGTTGTTGAAGGTTGTTCAGTTGAATATTGCGTTGTTGTTCGTAAGTATTCCGTGGAATATTGTATAGTCGTTTGTGGCTGCTCCGTGGAATATTGTATAGTCGTTTGTGGCTGCTCCGTGGAATATTGTTGAATTGTTGAAGGCTGTTCCGTGATATGTTCAGTTGAGAGTTCTGTTGAATACTGTATTGTCGATGGTTGTTGTTCGATGACATATTCATTAGTTGTAGAAGGTTGTTCCGCGGTATATTGTTCAGTTGTCAATGGTGATTCTGTTGAATACTTTAGAGTTGTAAAAGATTGTTCTGTTGAATACTGTGTTGTCGTTGATTGTTGTTCAGTAGAAAACTGACCAGAAGGTTGTTCCGTGGTATATTGTTCAGTTGTTAATGGTGATTCTGTTGAATACTTTAGAGTTGTAAAAGATTGTTCTGTTGAATACTGTGTTGTCGTTGATTGTTGTTCGATAGAAAATTGACTAGTTGCAGTAGGTTGTTCCGTAGTATATTGTTCAGTTGTGAATGGTGACTCTGTTGAATACTGTAGAGTTGTAAAGGATTTTTCTGTTGGATACTGTGTTGTTATTGTTTGTTGTTCAGTAGAAAACTGACCAGTTGTAGAAGGTTGTTCCGTGGTATATTGTTCAGTTGTCAATGGTGATTCTGTTGAATACTTTAGAGTTGTAAAAGATAGTTCTGTTGAATACTGTGTTGTCGTTGATTGTTGTTCAGTAGCAAACTGACCAGTTGTAGAAGATTGTTCCGTAGTATATTGTTCAGTTGTTAATGGTGATTCTGTTGAATACTGTAGAGTTGTAAAAGATTGTTCTGTCAAATATTGTGTTGTCGTTGATTGTTGTTCGGTAGAAAACTGACTAGTTGTAGAAGGTTGATCCGTAATATATTGCATTATTGTTCGTGGTTGTTCAATCGTTGAGGTTTCCAAAGATTCTTCCGTAGAATACATTGTTACCGAAGGTTCTTTCGTGAAAAAGTCTGTTACAAAATTTCTTTCGGTTGATCTTTCAGTAGTTGTTCCCAATTTACTTGTAGAAGATTCTAAAGTTGTGTAATGGTAAAATGGCTCTGTCGAATATTCCCCTGTTATTTGCGACATCTGTGTCGTTGACTCGATTGTTGTTTCATATTTCTGAGGATATTCTGCTGTCACAGTTATCAATGTTACATTTTCTGTCGTCGCTATATTTAAATTCTCAGTAATCAATCCCATTGTACTGGAACTTTCGCCCATTGTAACATTCTCAATAAAACTACTAGACATACTTGTCGATTCGGTAATCTCTGGCACCTCTGTAGTATACTCACCTACACATATCGGAGTAACAGTAACAACATGACCCAATGGTAACGTCTCATCTGGAGGATAAACATATGTAACAGGAGTGACTATCTGCACTTTTGTCGGTTCAGTTACTTCTGTACTTACATTCGTTTCTTTCATTAAATTCGTAGTAAACGTCATTTCAGTAGTCGATATATACCGCGTAGTATTAACATAAGACATAGTAGTTGTCTCACTCTCAGAAAATTTCTCACTACTGACTTCAATGTCTTTCACTGTTGGAATAATTTCGGTACTTTCTTCGGAAATATCTTTAACAGTAGACACTTCTGAGACGTCTAAAGCAGTAGTACTTTCTACACCTCCGACATTTGTCGTCAAAGTCGTGGAAGTTCTAAATACGTCATCCGCTACTGTTGTACTTAAAGTTGGTTTGCTTTCCATGGAGATGGGTGTGCTTTCTTGAATAATAGAAGTCTCAGAAATTCCAGTGATTACTTCGCTCGAAGATTCTGTACTTTCACTGAAATACGAGATTGTTGTACTTTCTTCCATAACAGTAGAAAAAGTATATGCTGTGGTATTAAAATTAGATTGCGTAGTTGTTGAAAGTGTAGTCATCCCGTAAGTTTCTGGTGTCGTATAGTTAAAAGTTTGTGTAGTTGTCATAGAGGTATCGGAAGCTTCAGTGGCTACTTCACTTGAAGATTCTGTACTTTCTCTCGAATACGGAATCGTACTTCGCTCCGTAACGGTAGAAGTATATGCTGTGAAATTAAAATTAGATTGCGTAGTTGTTGAAAGTGTAGTCATCTCGTAGATTTCTGGTGTCGAATAATCGAAAGTTTGCATAGTTGTCATAGACGCCTCAGAAGTTCCAGTGGCTACTTCGCTTGAAGATTCTGTACTTTCACTCGAATACGGAATCGTTGTACTTTCCTCCGTAACAGTAGAAGTATATGCTGTGATATTAAAATTAGATTGCGTAGTTGTTGAGAGCGTAGTCATCCCGTAAGTTTCTGGTGTCGAATAATCGAAAGTTTGCATAGTTGTCATAGAGGCCTCAGAAGTTTCAGTGGCCACTTCACTTGAAGATTCTGTACTTTCACTCGAATACGGAATCGTTGTACTTTCCTCCGTAACAATAGAAGTATATGCTGTGGTATTAAAATTAAATTCTGTAGTTGTCGAAAGTGTAGTCATCTCGTAGATTTCTGGTGTCGAATAATCGAAAGTTTGCATAGTTGTGGTGGTGTTTGTACAAGTGTGATCGTATTGGTCGCAGCCACAAACAGGCCTGTGTGCTTTAACCAGACATCGAACTGTCGATCGACAGTGGCCGACGCAAGGATCAACGCAGGATCCATCGACACAGGCTTCTGTGTCGCTGCAGTCGTCATCAGACTCGCAGAAACGGTCGGACGTGTGGTGAAGTACTGCTGCGGATACAATAGAATATAAACACGCTGAACGAGCCAAGATAGGTCGAAGTAGCTCAAAGAGGCAGCTGAAAATGTTTCAAGCGTCACTCTTTTCTCGATTAGACTAATCACTACGATCACGTCTGATTTACTGGCTTGCTCCAAATAATATAAAAAAAAACACACTCTACGAATTAATAATATTAAGTTATATAAGCATGCTCGCGTAATAAATAGACAAGCTATCGGTCAGAAGTATATAATCGATTAGGGTCTTTACAGAGACAGATGTAACGGAGAAAATAATAATCGTTGAACAGTGAGGACGTCGGCAGAGTAGAGGAGAGTATAGGTATCGGGATGAATAGTTGTATATGTGGCATTGGAACCTGAAACATCTGATTTTTCCATTCAGACGCTGGAACACTCTCATTTTACAAAATATGTAAATCGATCAATCCATATTCTTTGAAACATTCGAATCAACCACGTTATCGAGTCATTCCACCGTTTGAACGGTAAGAAACCTGAAAAGTAGCAACTGGTATGTTCGGTGTGAGGCGTATAGTATAACAGTAGTATAGGCGAGTAAGAGTCAGACAGATATTCCAGATATATATATATCGTTGTGAAGAAATTCGGTGAAAGAATATAGTAACTTGTGTCAGCTATTTATATATATATAATATATCCAAAAAAAATGGAACGAAGACAGAGTTCTATAGATATAGAATAAATATAGGAACAGAATACAGAATTGTAGAGCGTGAGAGCGAGAGAATAGAGTAGAGAGAGAGATAGGTGGTGAGAAATGGTGTTTACCTTTCATGCATCCGTATTTAGTGTCTGGCACAAAGCCGGGGGGACAGAACTTGCAGATAGGCTTGTGCTCCTCCACGTAACAGGGGGCATCAGCCGGACAGGTGGAGTTTCTGCATGGGTCCACGCAGCGATAGTTGCGGCACGCCAAGTCTGGAGAGCAGCCACTGTCTCGCAGGCAAATGGAGAGGGAGGGATTGCAGTTTTGTGTGCATATGCAGACGGGACGGTGGTCCAGGACATCGCAGGTTTTATCAGCCGGACACGGCTTTTTCTTTCTCACGTTACACGGATTCTGGCATTTTCCATTAACGCACGCGGCGTTCGACGGACAGTCGAAATCCCTCGTGCATGTCAACGTGTCGGGGGCGCAGGTCAGCTCCCCGACCTCGTTCACGACGAATCCGTATTTGCACACGCACATGGGCCTGTGGTTCCGCACCTGGCATCTCTTATTTACTTCGCAGGTGTATTGTGAACTTAGACACGGATCACGACACTCTCCGGTACGAGAATGACAGGATAGACTCTCTGGACAGTCGCGATCGGACGAGCAACCGATGTTCGGCGTAGGTCTGGGATTCAGCGTTTCGCATTTGGGGTCTGGATGACAGGCCGTGTGAGGCATACCGATATAACACTGAGGGCAGGAACATCGTGGCTTGTGCAGAACCACACGACACAGGGCGTTGATCCCACAGGCACCGCGGAGACCGCACGGGTCCACGCATTGCAGGTTTATGCAGGCTTTTTCATTGGGGCACTCTAGGTCGCTGGTGCATTCGCGCTCTAGATCACCGACAAACCCACGATTTTCACGATTGGTTCATTTTTTATTGTTGTTCGATTTTTTTTTTTTTTTTTTTTGGATTTTTTGGTTTTTTGAGAGAGTCGTAGTGTAGTAGTCGTGGTGTAGAGTCACACGGTGGAGAATCGGTAGGTGATGGTGGTGGTGGTGGTGGTGGGACAGGAAAAAAAAAGAAAAAAGCATTTATAAGAACTGTGAAAAGAAACTTTCTCACAAATAACATAAACCACATGCTTTGTATTCGTAATACGGAAATAAGTAGGGTAGCTTTTGTGAAGAAGTAAAATAGAGAACCGAACTTTTACACTGTTTTATCCGGGACGTAATACGAGACAGGATACCTCTCGTTGTCCAGAGAAACGAATCGATTATATGTATATATATACGTATAAATTGGCAAGCAGCGATATTTACAACACAAGCCCCCACAGAATTCAAAAGAAAATAAGAGGGAAAATAATGTAAAACAGTGGATAAATCCAGCAAAAAAATAACAAGCATGGGTATATGAGAATGTCCCTTTCGCAGTTCCCAATCTGTATCATTAGTCCTAGGTCTAAAAAAATTAATCGGATCATCTGGTGTTTCATTCTCTGTGAAATGTGTACCTTTTTTTTCTCTATGTCGGTTGCAATTTAGATATTTGCCGTCTCTCTCTGTCTCTACTTTTTTTTCATCCCGTTATCTTTTTTTTTTGTTTCTTTTTTATATTATATTTTCTTTAAAGCATTTTTTTTCCCTTGATATAACACGGTTTCCACAAGACAGATTGGATACTGAAATAAACATTCTACATATGAATAGTTATGTGTGAGACATGTGTGAAACGTGTTCCTCCTTTCCTCGGCACATTATGTACAGTATTGCCTAACTGTATAGATATATATGTACAGGTATGTATGTTTCTCGCGCGACCATTTTGTGGGTAAAATCCAGTGTCGTACATCTTTGTATCGTATTTTGTACAATATGTATAGTAATAAGTACGTTATAATAGAATCGTCTAAAAAACTGGTCCAATCACATCTGTCTCTCGATTGTTAAACGATTCACTGGATTAATACATTCTAATGGTATTACTTCAAGTCCTACTAAAGACGATAATACATGGTTATTCTACGGACCATGTTCCTCAGTTTCGTCAGTATTGCTCGCTAGTCACAAAATGCTGTACATGGAAAATTAATCGATCTGCCCGGTTAAACAGTTAGTAGGCCGTCTCTTACCTGTGGTGCACTCGATATCCGGCGATCCACTGGTACCCGGTGGACATCTGCATACGAATATCGCACCGTCTCGTATGCATTCAGCCCCTTTACCGCAACCGTTCGTGCGACAGTCTCCTAAACTCCTGTCTGCGCTACCTGTACTCGTAATAAAAGATTAGACACACATGAAAGTTAAGAAAATAAAGAGAAAAGATCGGTCGATAACGAAATGTTCTTTTGTTTTTCATTGCTATAGAACGCGTTAGAAACAATTTTAATGAAAAGAAAAGAATTCTTTTAGAATTTAAGCTTGACGATTAGTATAAGTGACATTCATAATCATTGCAAACGCTAACTTCTCTAAGTTGCAATAAGAAATCATAATTATCGAAAAATGACGATTTATAACTAATAATGAAAAATCGTTACTATCCATCTATCATACAAATACTTACACGCCTGCGTCGGATCTCCGGACGGATAATTCGATGGACAGTAGCACTGTGGTTGATTCTTATAAATCCTGCATGCAGCGTTCACTCCGCAACGCATATCCTTGCACAGCTCTCCTCCGTCGCAAATGCAAGCTTGATGAGGATCTCCGTGGCATCCAGGATCGCAAGTACACTCGAATCCATTCAGAGTCTCTCTGCACTTCGCATTCACGCCGCACGGTCTCCTTAAGCACTCGTCTCCACCTAAAACGCATCGTAAAAAATATTATACTTAGAAAAATTAATTCTACGAAAAAGAAAAAAGAAAAAGTAGAAGAGCAATTTCCATTACCTTTCTTACAGTTGATCTTAGGATTTCCGTAGTGTCCAGGTGGACAAGAGCACTGAGCCTTCCTGTTGACTACTCTGCACTGTGCGTTGAAGCCGCAGACACCATGTTGCAAGCAAGGGTTTGTGCAAACGCCGTCCTCGCTGCATCGTTTGTTGGCCTCACAGTCGTCGTCATGATGACACTCTAATTGGTAACATTCTTGACTGGGTTCTCCTTGGTATCCTTCTGGGCATAAGCACACTGCTCTGTGATTCGAGACACGACACAATGCGTTGGTTCCACAGGGAGATCCATTAGCTGAGCATGGATCTTCGCATTGACCACTGACGCAGGATAAGGAGGAAGGACAGTCGGAATAAGTGCGGCAACCAATAAGGCATAGTCCCTGGTCGCAAACGTATCCCTGTAAATCAAGCAATATATTTATAGTTAATAAGAATTAATTCATTTTTGTATGCACAATTTACTAAAATTGTGTTTAAGGTTTATGAAAGCTACATTGGGAACTTGATGATAGAATTTCCATTAAAGCAATACTTTTCTCTAGAATTCATTCATTTCTTTGTTGAAGTTTTACGCGAATCAATAACATAAACCACAGAGTCTAAATTGTAAAGAAAAAACATCGACTTAATTGATAATTGATTTAGTAATAGAATTTTGATGCAAATGATCTGTTTCTTTGGGATTCATTTATATCCGTGTTCAAGATTTTATGAAATTACGGGCAAAGAGCATCGAATTAATTCGTAAGAGATTCAATAAGAGAATATTATAATTAAGAATAGAGGATCTGAAATTTTTTAAAGGCGGTACCTTTGGACAATAGTTGTTAACATCACACTTGATGCGACACTTTTCAGAGTGACAAACTTCCCCGCAAGAACATTGATCCTGACTATAGCAGCTCTTCGTGCAAAAACCAATTTCATCGCACTCACAAGTGACATCACAAGGAATCATAGATTTCGCGCAACTGATCAAAGCGTTTCCGTAATAATTAGCTGGGCAACTGCATTGTGCCACGTGATTTACAACGCGGCAACCGGCACATTCTCCGCAAGCCTTGCCACCCTCGCAAGGATCTATACAAAAATAAAAGACAACCAAGATTAATAACCAAGGTTAAAAGTGTTAGATGAGTATTTTCACGTTTTAATTGCACTCTACTTACTTTTACATTTATTGTTCACGCAGGACTCGTCGTTGGGACAAGTATTATCACTGCGACATCCGATGTCACACAGCCTATTTTGACAGATCTGATTAGCCACGCAATGATCGTCGCTGTTGCAAATGGCTTTGCAAATTCCTCCGTCGCAACGTTCGTCGCTTAGACAATTAGCGTCGCTGCAAGATAATTTCAAATAACATAGTAAATCGACTTGCAAAAAATGCAAGAAACAATCACGTCGCTTAAATGCTTAATCGGCTTACCTTCTGCACGTAGCGTAACAAGATCTTCCGTAACAAGTCTGGCCAGTAGCGCATTCATCTTCGTTGCCACAAGGCAAGAACGCCTGTTTGCAACCAATTAGAGGATCACCGACTAATGGTGTCGGACAGGAACAGTGTTTCTGATGATTTACGACCGTACACTTGGCGTTCACTCCGCAAACATCAGGAAGAGTGCAAGGATCTATAAGATACAGATGAAACTACGTTTACAGTCTAACTCAATCGTGTTAACAACGTTTCTATGGTTTTAATTAGTAGAATTTTTCTATAATTATTAATGTTAGAATAATTAATTATTATAGTAAGTTCTCTGGCTATGTTCGTAGGTTTATTATGTAACGCAGGTACTTCCTAAAGCTTCCTTTTTATAAATATCTTTATCTTTGCAAGTATTTTATTTAATATCGCAAACTTCAAAACTCTTTCTTTTACGTACGATTTCAATATTTTAATATTTATATACATAGTATGCATACAACTGGGGAAAAAATAAGCTCCACTATCGAAGCTTCTTACCTTGACACTGGTTGTTTAAACAAGCGAAATTCTCCTGGCACTCCACGTCAGCGCGACATCCAATGACACAAACCAATCCCTCGCAAATCTCTCCGCTCCTACAATCTTCGTCTCTCCTGCACAACGATTTACAGATTCCCGAAGGATCACAACGTTCGTTACTCAAACAATTTAAGTCTGTAGAACAGACAGGAGTGCACAGTCCTCCAATGCAAGCTGTTCCTGTCGCACAGTCCCTGTTCGTTTGACAAACGGGTCCAGGCGATCTTAAACAAGCCACTTTTGCAGTTGGATTCGGCATGAAGCCTGCTGGACACGAACAGGTGGCTCGTTGATTAAATACTGTGCATTTAGCATTTGGCCCACAAGGAGTGGCTTCGCAAGGATTGATACACTTGTTCGTGATGCAAGCTTCGTTCGCGTTGCAGTCCTCGTCCGCGCGACAACCAAACGCACACATGTTGTGCAGACAGATGTGACCCAAGAAACAGTCGTTGTCGAGTCTGCAGGTGAGAAGGCAATTTCCTTGGACGCATTTTTCGTTGAAAGCGCACTCGTTGTCGCTAGTGCAGATTGGAAGACACACGTTGTCGCGACAAGTGTTGCCACCGTTACAGTCGTTGGTGTCTCTGCAGGACACGGGTACTGGAAAGGGTGAATATTATAAGATTGTATCACTCACAACGTTTTCCCTCCGAAGATCCTTGTTTTAAAATATCTCCAGAACAAAATTTCTCACTTACATCTGACACATTCCACTTCCGAGTTACCGGTGAACCCAGGTGGACAGCTGCATTGTTTAATGTGACTCTTCACGTTGCATTCCGCATTTATTCCGCACGCGGCCTTCACGTTGCAAGGATCCAAGCATTGTCCATTGAGACACACATCAGACAGGTTGCATTCTTCGTCCGATTGGCAGAACGCTGCAAGAATTCCAGATCACGTTGCTCTTAATTCATCGTACAGCATAGAATAAAGAAGCGAACGAACTGCTCTGGCTCGTTAGACGATACTCACGTCGACAGATCCCCTCGTAACAGTAGGTATTGGGCGAACAGTCCACGGCTGACGTGCAAACAACCGGTTTAGGTCGACAGCCTATACTTAGATTGTTCGGATCACCTTCGTAATCGGACCGGCACTGGCAGGCACCTGCGTGATTAGAGGCCACACAGTCTGCGTTTGGTCCACACTGTGTACGTGAACAGACATCTGCGACATCGGACGAAAAGTTAGAATTACCGGCTAATCATTGCGCAAATTGATTTTTAATCTCTATCTTTGATATTAGGGGATAATTATCAAGAAAGATCCTTTTCAATGTTTAAGATTCAGAAACCTACCGAAACATTTGGGTACGTTGTTGACGTTTATACATTTTGCAGTCAGTGGGCAGTCTCCGTCCTGCAGACATTCTACCGGTGGTTGACAACCGCTATTATAAGCATCTCCAACCATTCCCTGTTGACAGTGACACCTATAGGACCCTCTGGAATTTTCACACACAGCACCAGGTGCGCAAGGTTGATCCGAACAATAATCGATCAATTGACATCCATGAGTTGGTTCTCCAGTGTAACCCGGTTGACACGTACAAATCTGAAAAACGATAAACGACATATAGAACACAATTGTCTCTTGTAAAATTTCGAACGTGACGCATGATCGAGTGATTAATTAATTACTTGAACGTGTTTCTCTGCTGTGCAAATAGCATTGACGCCGCAAGGATTGTGAGCTAAACAAGCGATCCTGCACTTGTGCGCGTCACAAATCTTCTCTCCGCTGCAGTCGTCGTTGATCTCACATTCGATAGATTGGCATCCAATCTTGTCGTCTTTCGAATTTCCGAAGAATCCAGGCTTGCAGGAGCAAACTGCAACGTGATTATCCGCTTTGCACTCGGCGTTGCGTCCACAGAGGAGCAGATCGCAAGCTTTCTGACATTCTGCTTGTCCAATGTTGTTTTTGATGCATCTTTCGTCGTAAGAACAGTCATCGTCGGATATGCAACGTAATTCTTGCACGCATATGTTGTTGTGACAGTATTGGTACTCGGGGCAACTGGAGTTGCTCTTGCAGGTGGGCTGACAGAGACCATTGATGCAAAGCTGATCGCCGATACAATCTCTCGTGCTTCCACAAAGGGCTGTAAGAATATGAAATTTAGAGAATTTTCAAGAATTCGATACGTTAAATTAAATCTTCTTAGAATATGTTCTTTCATTTACCAGTGCATATTCCTCCATTGCAAGCTGAACCAGTAGCACATTGGGAGTCCGATTTACAATATTGAACAGGTGTACAACCTAAATTAGGATCGCCAGTGCCGCCAGGTTGACACGTGCACACTGCACTGTGATTTAAAGAAGAACAATCTGCTCCTTGTCCACATACGTTTGAAAGAGAACAAGGATCGACGCACTTGTGATTGAAACACGCGTCGGAAGGACTGCAGTCGCTGTGATAGTTGCATTCTAAGTGAATACATTCCGTCTAAAATTCAGAAACAGCAACAAACGAGCACGATTAACAAAGGAAATTTTCTTCGAACGAGTGATCAATGAAAGAACAACTACGTGTTCCAATAATTTAAGCGAACTAACAAAAGTCAACTCTAAATCAAATCATTTTTTCTATTCGTAACTTATACTTACTGTCGGATTGCCAGTGGTCTGATCAGGAC